>NW_028230700.1:0-43194 GCF_043228905.1 Azolla caroliniana
ACTTAATTCTTCACCACAAAGTATGATGTCCTCAGATAACTTTATGAACAACCATTTTTATAATAAGCATGTTGAGTTTTTATCCATCAATGACCTCAAACCAATCATTAAAAAACGGGTTTTGTCCCTCAAGATTAAACATTTAGGTATTATGAATCATTCAATTCTCGATGCAATCAAAATGATTTAACAAGAAACCTCAACGACCATATTTCTAGGATTGAACACGAACTTTAGAAAGATGTCTCGGGGAACTATGTTATGGTTGGGACTTATGTGCATAATATAAAACTCCAGGAAATCTATGAACGGAGATATGTGTTGTTCTTTTCATATTAATGTTGTGGATACTAGCATCAATGCTACTTCATTTATATATATATATATATATATGTAGACAAACACACACAAATTATGTGTTGCTTTAGTCCTAAAGATACTCGATGAGGAAACTTTCTAGTGTATTCTAGGTATTTTTTTTCTTGATAGTGCTCTATTATAAATTGATTTATCCTAGCCATCTTTAACCTCAGACAATATAAGATAAAAGGCAAGCTCTTAACTCTACCACCTTTATTCTTGTAATGGTATTTCCTTGAAGTCATTAAGTTGCATAACGAATTAGTCTGTTAGCATCAACTAGCGAGTTATTTGACAACATGCAATACTCATTCTCATTTTCTTCTATTCATAAACAAATGTGCTTATATAGTTTCATGATGTATCCCATTGTTTCTATAAACATTCAATCTTAAAAGGCACAAGTGGTCGTATATCATTTGTTCCATGGAATCTTGTTTTGTCGACATAGTTCAAAGGGCGTGTCTAAAAGCCACCTCTAGTTTTAAACAATTTCTCACATTGATGTCAAGATGGCTTAGATACTACAGAAAGAAGTGTTAGGAAATCTAAATATTGCATCCTATGATGTAGCGACATCTAACATACAGTATATTGATGTTTGTGTCGTGGTAGTCTACACTCTCAACACAAGTAGCCATCAATAAGATATTTTGTGCTTAGTTAACTTGCCAAATACATTGTAGCCTTCAATAAGATATTTTGTACTTAATTAACTCACCAAATATAGTGTAGCCTTCAATAAGAGATTTTGTGCTTAATCAACTTAGCTATATGTGTTATCGTGGACATTTCCCCGTTAACATCATTTATGCATTTATTTAGGTCATTTGGAAGACAATTCATGGTTGTAGAATCATATTAGACTCTCATTCACAAAGTATTCTTACAAGCATCTCCCTACTAGAACTAAAAATATAACAAAAATCGTAAATGAAATATTTAAACTCCTATCGTTTGGCCAAAGTGATAATTTAATAGTTTGAACTTGAGTGGGGTATCATATTTGTAGCTCTAAAAGTACAAAGTAGAATTGATATTGCTCCTTTTGCATGGTGTATTTTTTATATTACCTCTAATTTCATATTTATCAATGTGTTCTCCAATTTGAAAGATTACACTTGATGTGCAACTTAGCAAAAGATTACAAGTGTTTAGTAATCTACCACAATAGGTGATCGTATAAAATATCACTTTACCTAGCATGACATAGTTCACCAATACAAGCATTGCTTGACATTCATTATTGTCCTCAAACTTGTTTTGGTAAAAGCTTGCATTGATATAATTGTAAACGTTTATACATTTGTGATATTGCTCATTATACTATATTAATCAATGTTGGAATCAAATGGGTTTATGAGTTATGGTGAACATATTAGACTAAATGAGATCACTAACTTATGACTAGTAACAACAAAAGAGAAAAGTTCAAAGAAAAGAAGTGTGCACTGCATTTGATGGAACTTATCCCCACCTAGTGTACACCAAAAATCCCTCAAATAGGAATATGATGATTTAGATTCAAGATAGCAAGAGGCTCAAAATAGATTAGTCTCTCTATAAATATGTGCATCCAATAATGCAATAGCACAAGAAAAAATAGGTTTTTATATTACCTTAGACAACACAATAATCTAGAATATATTGCTAGGTGTGTGTGAAATACTCACTACCCTAAATGCAGGTGATGTTCAGTCAATATCATACCCAATAATGTTGCCAACAATTACTTTGTCAATAAACACAACAATTACTGACGTTTGTGGGTCGTGCAGAACACCATTGTCGACCACATCCATGTAAGAAGGATCTACTCTAACTTGTTCATTGCCTATTTATGGTTGAAATGGATTAGTTCAATGAGTTCAAGATGAATAAGCATTGTAATTGTGATGAAACTATGAATAACATATAGATTCAATAGTGTGCCGATTTATGTTGGCATTTTATCACTTAATACCTATATTACAACAGGTATTAAGTCACTTAATACCTATATTATCTTGAACTTGATCGGAGGGAGATTCCCCGATCTATGTTTAAGCCTCCTTGTATAGTCTCTTTGTAATAATCCTTCCTAACTAATGGGAAAATAGCTTCATTTTGGAAAAAAAAAACCTATATTACAACAAATGTATGAAACAAAACCTTTTCATTTCCAATAGAGTAGTATCATGTGGCTAACGTTTTACACAATATTATAAGGGTGATGGACTATGGTCCAAAATTTATGCCGAAATCCCAACATAGATATAGACTCTCACACATAAAGTTAATGTAGAACACACCAAAAACTTCCCCCGCCTTAATGTCTAATTATGGCAATATTCATTAATTGTTAGGATTTTATTTTATTTTCTGAAATGCGGGGGTCTTTGTCAATTCCCTCGCACGATATCACCACCACATTGTTAATATATGTATGGAATTCTTAACGTTATTGAAATTTCTAAAACTCTTCATAAATTTGCTTTTCGCACCAAAGGAATCAATCACATCATACATGTACACTTTTCCAGAGGAGGAAAAAGAGCATAAATAAAATACTAAACAATTTGTTTATTAGCCAACAAAAAAGTGTACCATCGACATGTCACTCAGGGAGCAATAAGAATTGATTAAAATGTTTACATAAAAATATTTAAATATGGAACTTCACAGTTGGTAGTTGATTGAAAGAATACTTTACGAGGCACTTTTGACACGTCCCTTTAAATATCATAAATCGAAATTTGCGGAGTTTTCTTTGCGATGAATCAAGTGGATTCTTGGATCATACATTCCACATGCAGATGTTGCAAATGAGTACAATAATATATTTCTGTATGAAATTTAGTCGACGATATTGATTGTCTTAACAAATACACGAGATCCTTTAAACTTTTAAGCTAGTTTTACACCTATCCCAAAAGTGGGATAAAGAAGAGTATGGAAGGTCGAAGACTGTCTTCCAACATCTTGTAATATTTAATAAGGTATGAGGAAGCATGTCAAAGTTTGTTTGGGATTTGAACTTTTCTTATATTTTTAATTGTTTCTACTAACCTATCGATGATTGCATTGAAGAAGCATTGAATAGAATGATTTGAGTTTTAAATTATTACCTTTTGTTGAGATTTTCACATATAACACTTGGCTATAGTTCACTCTATATTGGCGTTATATCTAGATGTATAGAGAGAAACATATATGGTTGAATTCATGACATCCCAACAATGGAACTATTAGCATGAAAGCCAACATATAAGTATCTCTTATCATAATAGAAATTAGCATGTGACTTTTGGTGAAGGACCATAGAAACACACTTACATCAACTGTGTGTTCATTAATTATCAATCCAAATAGATACCAACGATGTGGAGAATTTGGACTTTCATGTCATGACTCTCAGATCCATTGATGTAATACTTAGTTATCCAATATTTTTAATAAGAAATCCTGATCTCCAAATATATTAATATATCAAGTGACGAGGAGTAATTAACATATTATGAACAATAATTGTTTGATTTAGTCTTAAAAGAGTTTTAAGATGTCTTCCCTAAGGAACTATTGAAAGGATTACCTCCTAAATGTAATAGTGACCATCATATCGATCTCTTACTAGGTACTCCATCCATTAGTATTTGTCTATATCACCTTAGTTGAACTAAAGAAGATGGGACCACTTCAGAACTTAAGGAATACTTAAGGATAGGTTATATATGTTATATCGAATCACCTTGGGGTGTCCTCTTGGTCACAAAAAAGATGGAACTTGAAGACTATATATCAACTATCGCCGATTGAATAAAGTCACCATTAGGAAAAGTTATCCCTTGCCTCAAGTCAATGATTTTATAGATTGTCTGCAAGGAGGCTAAATACTTTTCTAAGATTGATTTGAGAATTGGTTATCACCATATTTGCATTGTTCTAAATGATATTCCAAAAATAACATTTTGTATGCATTATGGCTATCACATGTTTTCAATCATGCATTTTGGTTTAACTAATACTCAGGTCACATTCCAACAATAAATTAATGGTATGTTTTGAGACCAACTCAAACAATTTATCATTGTATTCTTGGATGATATTCTTATTTATAACAATACCTAAGATGGACATGGAAACATGTTAGTTTTGTCCATTAAACATCAAGTGACGACAATTTTTTGCCAAGATATCGAAATATGAGTTTTTCAAGAAGTCTACCTTGGACATTTGATCATTGAATGAGGTGTGCAAATTGATCCTCCTAAAGAGCAAGTTAAACTCTAGATTACTCATGCTATTTTGAGAGCTACATTCATTTTTGGGTTTTGTAGGTTTTTTGCAAGAATCTATTCGCAATTACTCTCAATTGACGATGTTGTTTTTTGAACCTTTTAAAAATGCCAAATGCACAAGCCTACCAAACCAATCCTTTGGAATGATAATCTAGATTAGTGATTTAGAACACTAAAAAAACATGTGTGTCAAGTTTATTGTTGAGAATCAAACTCAACTTCCCTAGTGTGGGAATACACCTTAGGAGCATCCAAGTGTGTGAACACCCCACCACCTTATATCATAACTAATGTGCCATAGTAGGTAGTTAAGTCTCCACCTCTTTCCCAAGAGGTAGTTATAGTAAGAGAATATAGATAGAAGGTGACTACACAAGCGCCTTCTCCTATTTGTAGTAGTGTTGGTCATTCTTGTTGATATACAATTTTCTAGTTTTTTGCATACCGTTGTTTTTTCTTTCTCTTTCTCTCTCAACCACACACACACACACACACACACACACACACACACACACACACTTCTTCCGCTGCACAGAATCACACTCGTTTCTTTACATGGTATCAAAGCTATTTTGTAGCTTGATCTAATCCCATCCGCATGTGATGTGTCTACACTGACGTTCACAAAGAACCAACCGATCGCTTGATGAGGATCACTTGATCTAAGCCCATCCACACGTGCTATGTCTACACTGACATCCACAAAGACTTGACCAATTGCTTGATGAGGATCGATCGGCCACAGTCAGTTATCACGTGTGCAAATGAGGGAGTGCAGAGTTCGAGAAGACAAAAATAATAGAAGATGGAAAACCAAAGTACAAAGACACAAGTATTTTTAACGTGGAAACCCTCATAGGGAAAAACCACCGGAGTCCACAAAATCCATTGAGGAATCACTATAGTAGGAGGAATACAACAAGAAACTCCAAGGCAACAACCTTGAGTTCTTCTTCGTCCATAGATGACTACAAGAGTTACAACACACACACACACACACAGACACACACACACTCTCTCTCCTACACACTAGTTAAGCTATCTGATGCACTAGTTATAATGAGTGCCTCTCTTCTTCTTCATAATAATAATGATTTGCCCTAGATGTATTTATACTAATAAATACTATGGGCTATTTACAAATATGGCATATCGTAGGCGTACCTAAACATATTTACAAGTATGTCCACTTGCGGATACCTGTCTGGATCCAATTGGATGCCTTCCGGCTGGTCCATATCCGTATCCGATCTCTTGTCCAGATCCTCATCCAACTCTCTTCTTCGGACCCATTCGATCTGGTTCTCACTCTTCCATCTGGTTCTTGCTCCTTGGACTCTAATCCGAATCGTGCTCTTCCCATCCGGAGGGACCTATTTCCTAACAAACTCCCCTTTCACTCCGGCATGGGGTGCTTCGTCAATTTGACCTTTTGCCGTCACGCATTCAACTTCTCTATCGATAACACCTTTGTCAGCATATCCAACCCGTTTTCCTCCATGTGGATCTTCACTAGAGCAAAATCCTTTTCTTCTACCCTCTCCCTAAGCCAATGGTATCTCCTTTGGATATGCTTAGTCCTAGAGTGGTAGGCGGCATTCCTAGCAAGGTGGATGGCACTTTGATTGTCTTCAGTGGAGTTGGAATTCCTCTTCTCGAATCCCTAACTCACCAATGAAATCCTTCATCCAAATTATCTCCTTGCCGGCTTCAACAATGGCCATATACTTTACTTCTTTGGCCGAGAACACCACAACCTTCTGCAACCTCGATTGCAATGAGACTGAACTCCCCTTGCATATGTCATTACGTACCCGGATGTGGACTGGCTGGTATCTACATCACCCGACATGTCTGAGTCAGTAAAAACTTATAATATGGGGTTACCTATACTGAATTAGAGGCACACGCTTGAGGTGCCTCTCAGGTACTAGAGTATCCACTTCACTGCTGTCCAATGCTCTCTTCCGGGATTGCTCATATACCAATTGACGACAATGACATCATATCCGATGTTCGTCTTGGTGTAGACCATCACGTACATCACACTTTTAATTGTTGAGGCACAGGGAACCTTGCTCATCTCAACCTTGTCCATTTTCGTCTTCGGGCATTGTCTCTCGGATAATTTACTGTTAGTCGGTAGTGTCGAGCTGACAGGCTTTGCGCTTTCCATGCTTAACCTCTGGAGCACCTTTGTCACGTACTTCTCTCGTGACAGCCATAATAACCTCTTTGTCTAGTCCCGAACTATGTACATCCCTAGGATTTGCCTTGTCAGACTCATATCCTTCATTGAGAAAGACCTACTCAAGGTTTTCTTCAGCATTCCAATCTTGATGTGGTCCCTTTTGACAATCAACATGTCATCCACGTACAGTAGGAGGACAAGGAAGTCTCCTCCGTCAAACTTCTTCACAAACACGCAATGGTCGGCTTGCGTCTTGTGGTACCCTTGGTCAGTCATGAAGGATTCAAACTTCCGCTACCATTATCGGGGAGCCTACTAGCAATGGGCATGGTTTCGGCCCAAACCATGGTTTAACAATTTATTGGTTCCAAAAAAAATTAATGGTTTGGTTTGGATTTTTGATAAACAGTTTGGTTCTAAAACTCAGGTTTATAGGTTTTTGGTTAACTTATTTTTTACCTTAATAGTTTATTAATTTAATGGTTTAATTAATGGTTTTTTATTAATTCAATTAACGGGTTTTTATTAATTCAATTAATTTAACTTAAATGTTTATTTAATTTAATGGTTCAATTAAAGTTTCTTTTATTGATTTAATAAATTTAACTTAAATGATTATTTAATTTAATATATTTTTGTTTATTTAAATATTTATTTAGTTTGATTTAAATGGTTAGGTTTAAATTTTTGATTAAATGGTTCGGTTTGGTTTCAACTTTTCCCTAAATGGTTGGGTTTTAAATGGTTTGGTTTACTTTTTCTTAAAAGGTTTGGTTTAAATACTTGAGAGTTAATAAACGGTTTTGTTTGGTTTTTGTTTTATATAAATTGTTCGGTTTTGGTTCTGTTTCTTTTTCTTGAAACCGAACCGAACCGTGCCCATTGCTAGAGCTTGCTTCAGTCCATAAAGACTCTTCCTCAACCAACATACAAGGTTGTCATTCCCTTTTTTGACGAACCCTTCCGGTTGCTACATGTATATCTCCTCTTCAAGATTTCTATGCAGAAAGGCCGTCTTGACATCCATTTGCTTGACCTCAAGGTCCATGCTGGCCGTTATGCTCGACACTGTTTGGATGGATGTCATCTTCACCACCGGGGCAAAAATTTCATCGAAATCCACTCCCTTCTTCCGTTGGAAGCCTTTCACCACAATGCGGGGTTTATACCTTAGTGGATTTCTGCCATCTCCCGGTTTTAGTTTATACACCCACTTATTCGAAGTGCCCTCTTTCCTTTTGACAACTCCGTCAGCTCATATGTGTGGTTCTCATGTAGGGAATCCATTTCGTCCTGCATGACACTTAGCCACTCTCTGTTGTGGATGTCCCTCCTTGCTTCCTCGAAGCTCTCTGGCTCCCCCTCGTCGGTTAGTAGCACGCACTCTTTGTCCAGATATCTTTGGGGGGCCCTTCTATTTCTCAGAGGGTACCTTCTTCCTTTGTTCAGTTGGCTCGCTAGGTCCTTCCTCTTCTCCTTCGGTAGGTTCTTCATTTGAGTTGCAGTAGACTACTTCTTCCTCTTCGGATTTGACTAGATACCTTTCGGCCAATCCGGCTTTGTGTCTGGATCCGGCTCCCAGCTGGTCTTCGACCGATCTGACTCCCTGTCCAGATCTGGTCGGCTCACCATGTTCTTTAGTTGGCATTCGACTTCCAGCTGGTTGGGAGGATGTATTCAACTTCTCCTTCTCCCAATCGACAATAGTCTTCTCCTCCATGAAGACTATGTCGAACTTTCTTCTTGGCTAAGTCCCATAGCTGGTAGCCGAACTTTTCGTCGTCGTATCCTAGGAATATGCATGGCCGAGTCTTTGGGTCCAATTTGCCCCTTTGGTCCTTTGCTACTTGCACATAGGCAAGAGAGCCGAACACACTAAAATGTCGGTATGAGATGTCTTTGCCTGTCCACACCATTTGTGGGATATCTCCATCCAAGGGTATTGAGGGTGACTTATTTAACACGTAGACCACCGTCATTAGCACCTCAACCTAAAACGTCTTGGATAGTTTTGCATGTACAAGCATGCTCCGGACTCTCTCCATGACGGTTCGGTTCATTCTTTTAGCCAACTCGTTTAGTTCTGGCATTTTCGGTATGGTGTATTTGAGCCGGATTCCCTTCGACCAACAATACTCTTCGAATTGCCCTCGGTATTCTTCTCCATTATCCACTTGAACCACTTTCAACTTCCGGTCGGTCTCTCTTTTTGCCCTCGCCTAGAAATCCTTGAAGACGAACAACACTTGATCTTTCGTCTTCAGTATGGAAGCCCAGAACTTCCGGATGTAGTCATCAATTAATGTCACAAAGTATTCTGAGCTAGCATGTGACTTAGCATCCACATATCATACGTCTGTATGCATGAGTTGCAATGGTGCCTTCTTTCTCATCGGGGGTCTTGATCGGAAGGAGGTTCTGTTTTGCTTGCCGGCCAAGCAATCAGTGCACTTATCAAGTTGCACATTCTTCACATCCGGAATGAGGTTATCCTTCTCACTCATGTGGCATAGCTTCTTGTGGTGCCACAACCCACTGACTGTGTCTGGTGCCCCACGTTTACATCCTCCCAGCATAGTCGAGCATGCATAAGATATAACGTGTTTGTCCTCCATGTGGGGACCATGATCAGGTTTTCCTTGCAAAACTTTCGAGTGCCGTTCCAAAAGCTACCCATGTAGGTTTCATCATCTAGCTAACCATCTGATATCAAATTCAATATGACCTTTGGAACGTGTCGCATATCTTTCAACACCAATCTGCACCTAGTTGAAGTTAACAAGCACAGATCTCCAATACCGACGATTCAACATGCTCCTTCATTCCCCATCTTCATAAAACCATGATCTTCGGCCGGCTCTGTATGATGAGAAACATTTTTGGTCGGGGGTCAAGTGGAATGACGCTCGGGAGTCGACCACCCACGTCGTTTCATCACTAACAAGGTTTACCTCATTCTGCTCACTAATCCACAACAACTCCTCTTCACTTGTCACGATTGTTGAGGTGCCTTTTTCGTCCAGAATCTTCTCCGACTCTGCAACATGAACTCCCCCTTTCTCTTTCCCGAAGTATCGGTAATTGTTTTGTAGGTGCCCCGACTTTCCATAATAGAAGCATGTGGGCCTTCCTCTTGACTTCGACCTTGTGCCGGACTTCTATTCCGACCTCTCCCCTGACTTCAACCACCCCCCCCCCCCCCCCCCCCCCCTCCCAATGGGGTTGATAGAGAGAGAGAGAGAGAGAGAGAGAGAGAGAGAGAGAGAGAGAGAGAGAGAGAGAGAGAGACACACACACACACACACACACACACACACACACACACACACACACACACACACACACACACACACACACACACACGTAATTGTTGAGAGGCAAAACTTCTACTAGTATCCTTCATGTCCCCTATGGTAGGGTTATATAGGTACAATACATGAGGGTCACAATCCAAGAACATACAATGGGGCTTGTAGGCTAGTTACATAACCTTGTACAACCTAGACCCACTTTACTATATTTAATGTACTCACACTTAGTCATGTGCACATTTGCACATACACTTACACATGACTTTTAATACAAAGACTTTACACTTATCTTCCACCTACCAACACACTACACTCATACACTCTAATTGCATTTATGCATAAAAGAGCCTGCCATTTCCTACATTGAAGCCAATCATCGATTCCTTGAGCACACAATAAGGAGCAAACATCGCTTTAGGAAATCTTCTGCACAATGAACTTTTCAAGATTTGGAGTTTGGTATCCAGGTCAGAAATGCTTGTTGGGAGCTCTACTGCATGGAACATGGCATCCAACCTGATGGATAGATGCCCAACGACAAGACTGTCAGAGGAGGTGATGATGCATTCAACACATTCTTCAGCAAAACAGGCACAGGGAAGCACGTGTCGAGAGCTGATTTCCTCGATTTGGAGCCCATTGTCATCAATGAAGTTCGAACCGGTACATATAGACAACTTTTGCATCTGAAACAACTTATTAGTGGCAAAGAAGATGATGCTGCAAACAAGTTTGGTTGTGGGTATTACACCATGGGGAAGGAAATTGTGGATCTTTGCCTAGAAAACCACTGCACTAGTCTGCAAGGTCTCCTTGTTTTTGAAATGATTTCACTCAGACAGAAGTTACAAATAAACTTACACACACACAGAAATAAAATGAGTAGCACACGATTTACATGGAAAACCTTGATTTTAGGGAAAAACCATGGAACAGAAATTTCCACTATGAAGTAAGACAAAATACAATCACTGAATGATAGAACCTGATTTGGTCTGACTGTACTTTGAAACCATGATTTTAGCTGAGTGCACCAAACCCTAACTCGTAGGTATCTATCCCTTTTGAAGCTTCCAAAACTTCCCTGTATTTGTCACTCTTCCTTTCTGTTGCACTCTTCGTTCTTCCTCTCACACTTAGCTTTCAAGTTATGTCACTCTCACAACCACTACTGTGATAGCTCGCTCTTCTCTTGCAATATATATTCTTATACAACTCATGCACTCGCTTTTTTCACTTAAGTATACTTTCACGCTTTTTCTCACTGTTTTTATTCTCACTGAGTTATCCCACATACTTTCATGGATCTGGTCTTGGTTCTCTCCTCTTAGAACATACATCTGTCTGTAGACTACGAAAAGAAGTCGACGCTAGGGTTTACTACTAATAATCCTTCTCCTCAAGTCTCAACATTAGTGGTCGAACCATACATATACTAATCTGAAGAGGCTTTTTTGTCAGGATTCATTTCATGCTTTCTTCATATACTAATCTGAAGAGTCTTTTTCTCAGGATTCATTTCATGCTTTCTTTCGTATGCGCCTGTGATCTCAGCCGGGAAAGCGTATCACGAATAGCTATTGGTGACCGAACATCGGCGATTCGCCGAACAACGGCCAAGTGGAGCCTGGATAGCAGCAAGCGGTAGTTGGAAAATGGCAATTGGCCGATGATAGCTGAACAATGGCTGAGTGGCAACGGTGATTGGCCGGACAACGGCCGCTTGGCGGCTGTCGGACAACCGACGATGAAAGTGACGACCAACAGACAGTGACAAAGCAATTACAGACGGAGATGGAGACAGACAAGAAATAGAAAATAGGGAAACAACACAGAAGAAGAAGAAGAAATAGAGGAAAGATGAAGAGATTAGGGCCAGTGAAAAAAAGTATCTAGAAAGAAAACAAGGGAGAGATTGGGGAGAAGAAAAGAGTAATAGAGAGGTTATGAAGGAGAAAGATGTGAGAAAAATAGATGATGAAGATGGAGATAGATGCAGATGCAAGTACAGATCGAGATGAAGAATGAAAAAAAGGAAGAAAAAAAAAGGAAGTAGAAGAAAAGAGAAATTAAAAAGAGAGGGCATTGGGGGCAAATTTTCAATAAGTCCGAAGGTAGGCAATCAAATTTCCAAAGATCGAGGGTAACCGAGAGAATATAAAAAACATGAGGGCAATTTATGGAATTTTTAAAACAGAAGAGCATCTACATAATTTCAAAAACTCAAGGGCAACTATTGAATTTCAAAAACAGAAGGGCATTAAGAAGAATTTCAAAAACATTAGGGCAGATACTAAAATTTTAAAAAAAGCGAAGGACAACCACAAAATTTTGTAAACTCACAACTCACATTGAAATAACGAAAAAGAAGAGAGAGAGAGAGAGAGAGAGAGAGAGAGAGAGAGAGAGAGAGAGAGAGAGATGAGGGAAACCGAAAACGTATTGTATTTTTACAATGCCCTAATAGCTACAATGTTGGTGGTGTCTTTATAAGACCACCACCAATACAGTTACAGTTTCCTTCTCATGAAGGAAACTGTATTCATAAGAACTATTAACTATTAATATTTATTAATTTATTAATTTTTGCTTAATATTTTCCACTCCCCCCTAAGCGAAAATTTCTAGAAGTGTAGGTTTTCATCTTTATCTTGGATTACATCAATTAATCCAACTTTCTTGCAACAAAAAATGTGCTTAGAATGTTGAAGAGGTTTCACTAGAAAATCAGCCCACATTTGCTGAGTGGGAGCAAACTTTAACTCTATCTTCTTTGTTTCAATGAGATCGTGAAGAAAATGATGTTTTAAGTCCACATGACGTATATTGTCGCTCATCTTCAGATTGTTGGCTAACTTGATGCAAGATTGATTATTGCAAAACAAAGTCATTGTTGGAATAGTAAATAGTTTAAATTCTTCGAGCATAGCTTTAATCCATATGCTTTCCTTAGCCGCTAAAGCCGCGGCAACATATTCAGCTTCGGTGGATGACAATGCTACGGTAGTTTGTTTCTTTGACTTCCACGAAATTGCAACGCCAGCTAGTGTGTAAACATATCCACCTGTTGACTTGTGATCGTCCACATTTCCCCCCCAATCCGAGTCTGACCAACCAATTAGTTGGCTAGAGGGATTTGTCCACCCTTGCACAAGTGTGGTTGACTCAAATTTTGTGGCGGAGTAAGTCAACACATAATGTTGAGTATGCTTCAAGTATCGTAGTAATCTTTTGAGCGCGATCCAATGCTTTGGTCCTGGATTAGCCATGAAACGAGAAAGAAAACCGGCGGCGAAGCAAATATCGGGACGTGTGCAACTTACTAGATATTTTATATACCCAAGGATTTGTTTATAGGGTACATCCTTCATTTCGAAAATTTCTTGTTCATTTTTGGGAGAATCATCATTTGAAAGTTTACATGGAGAGGTAAGAGGAGTACTAATAGGCTTACTATGGAGCATATCAAATCTTTGGAGGATAGAATTAATATAATTTGATTGTGATAATGAGATAGTATGATTTGTTCTATTTTGTGTTATTTTGATGCCTAGAAAATGGGTCATAGGGCCTAAATCGGTGATAGGAAAGACATATGCAAGTTCCTTCTTTGCAATAGTTAGAAAAGATTTAGAGTTAGAGATCAAGGGCAAATCATCAACATAGACACCTATGATAACAAAATTGGATTTGGCTTTTCTAACATAGATATTTGGCTCATTGTTTAGACGATGATATCCAACTTTTATAAGAAAAGAGTGTAGTTTGTGATACCATATGCGTGGAGATTGGTTAAGGCTGTAAATAGATTTACGAAGTCGACAAACATGTGTTAGATGACTTGGATCTTCAAAAAATTGTGGTTGTTGTAGATAAAGTTCTTCATCTAAATCTGCATGAAGAAAAGCCATTTGTACATCCAAGTGATGCAATTCTAGATCATATTGCGTGGCAAGAGCAACGAGCATTCGAAAACCACATATGTTTAGTGTTGGACTAAATGTATCTTGAAAATCAATACCTGATACTTGAGAAAATCCTCGAGCAACTACACGAGCCTTGAAGCAAATTGGATTGCCATTACTATCTCGCTTTATGCGTAAGACCCATTTAGAACCAATTATTTGTCGATATTTTGGAGGCTCAACAAGGGTCCACATACCATTTTTAAGTAAAGCCTTCATTTCTTCTTCCATAGCCTTTCTCCATTTGATAGAATCCAATCCGGAAAGTGCATCTTTGGCCGATAGAATTGTGTCATCACTAAGGGTTGGAATATCTTCTTGTATATAAGCTTCATGGTCCAAGTCCACGAAATATGCTTCCATTTGATCAAGTTGTTCATAAATACTACTTAGAGATCTATACTTTGGAGGTGGAGAGTTTGGTGGAGAAGTTGGTGATGACGCTTGGAATGAAGGATTAGGAGAGGGAGTGGAGAAGATAACATTATTTATATTATTAGAGGGAGTTAAACAATGTGTATTTAAAGGAGTATGAGGAAGAGAATCATCTAGAGATTGGAATGAGGGAAGATGAGAAGAAGAATTAGTTGGTTGAGTAGGATTAATCTTTGCCTTGTGAATAGATGGAAGAGCAACACAAATAGTGGAAGTAGAGGATGAGCTAATGTTGGCTCCTTCAATATGAGAGCTATTAATATTAGAGATGGTTGAGGAAGATGGTTGTAAGTGGGTAGGGGTACATAATAAGGGAGGTAGATTAGAAGAGAGTGAAGAAGAAACCTTTGTAGAAGGCCCATTTTTTTGGAATATCACATTACGACTAAAGAATATTCTTCGTTTTTGTGGATCGTAGAGCTTGTACACCTTGTATCGCGAAGCTTTTCCATATCCAATGAAAATTGATTTTGTAGCCCTTGGATCTAGCTTATTTCTTTGAACATTTGGCACAAAAGCATAAGCATCACAACCAAAAATACGAAGGTTACTTAAGTTAGGTTTGTGACCATGCCATAGTTCATAAGGGGTTTGGAGCCCCAAAGATCTATGAAATCCTCGATTTTGAATATAGCAAGCGATGCCAACCGCTTCCTCCCAAAATTGAGGCGATAAGTGAGCAAATTGTAACATATTTCGAGCCATATTGAGAAATGATCTATTCTTCCTTTTGAATACACCATTTTGTTGTGGTGTGTGTGATGTTGATATTCTATGATGTATGCCTTCATTTTGATATAAACTTTGAAATTCATGAGACATATACTCACCACCACCATCAGTTTGAAGACTTTTAATCTTTGATGATGTTTGCACTTCGACTCGAGCCTTGTATTCTTTGAATGCTTGATAAGCTTGACTTTTGTACTTGAGAAAATGCAAGATTGTAAATCGACTAATGAAATATTTGGCTCCATTAAGAGAAGGGGTTGGAAAAGGTCCACATAGATCACTATGTACTAATGCAAGAGGGGTAGTGGCTCTAGATCTATGTTTTGGGAATGGTTGTTGGGGCATTTTCCCAAGGATACAACTTTCACACAAAGAGATGAGCTTGAAAGGTTCATTTGGCAAACCATGGACTAGATTATTACATTGTAGTGTTTTTAGAGCATTGAAATGCATATGACCTAGACGAAAGTGCCAAAGAGAAGAAGGAGAATGAAGGTTGGTTAAAGATATGGAGGATTGTATTGGGTAGTATGATGTGCTTCTAAAATAAGAGATGTAGGAATACATTTTATGGGATATAAGCATCCTCGTTTACAACATGTTCTAATAAGTTCTCCATATGAGGCTTTTTGTTTAATAATTGCATGGTTAGGATGAAATTCAGTGATAGTACCATTTGACGTTGCTTGACTAACCGATAGCAAATGTTTGGTGATGCCCAAGACATAGAGAACTTCATTGATTGTGAAATGTCTTCCTCCTGTGACTTCAAAAGTAATATCACCCTTGCCAATAGCTTGTTTAGTCCCATTATTTCCAAATCTTACAATGATAGGAGGTTCAACATCCTTATAGTTACATAACCAATCTTTTCTATTAGTTAAGTGGTTAGTAGCACTAGTGTCGAGATACCATATGTCATTTACATTACTTGGGTTTGGAATTGTGTGAAAGATTGCTTGCGGAAGTGTTAGAAAGAACAATACACAGAGAGAGAGAGAGTACGCGGGAGAGACAGAGAGTGAGAGAGCAAAACACACTATTTTTCAAAATTATATGAATACTCTCTGCTCTGTATCTACAACGCGCTCATCAACGCTATTTATACAAGTCCACACGGGACTGTTAGAAGTACGGTGTACTTCAATGCTCACACGAGCATCTGACACTAACTACGAGACTATAACTGCCTAGTAGTCTAACCTATACTAGGCTTTTGGTTACGGATTGGATCCGGCATACCGGCTCCCCAGCTCACTGGTCCTTACTGCTTACCGGCTCGGTTGCGCACCGGCATACTGATTCATCTCGATTACCGGCTCAGGCTTATTCAGCCGATCCGGCTCCGGTTGAGCTTGCCGCTCAACAAATCATCGCGGAAAGTGATTTGGCAATGAATTCTTAAAGGACTTCGTGATACTTGTCACCATTTTGATATCCATCTCCTATGACCTTTTCATCATCCATCTCTTCTTCAACAAGATGGGCGTGTACACGCTTCCATGGTTGATAACTCTTGAAATTTGACTTTGTGCGACAATCTTTGGTTGCATGATTTGTACGTTTGCATATTTTACGATAGGTATTGTTGAACCACATTCCTCCTTGTTTTGTGTTTTGATCTTTCTTTATCCACGACTTTGAGCTTTCTCCTCTTTGGGTGAACCTTTTGTTCTTGTATGCTACCATTGCCACACTGGTTGCATGATTTGTACGTTTGCATATTTTACAATAGGTATTGTTGAACCACATTCCTCCTTGTTTTGTGTTTTGATCTTTCTTTATCCATGTTCGAGCTTTCTCCTCTTTGGGTGAACCTTTTGTTTTTGTATGCTACCATTGCCACACTTGGAGTTGAATTTGAAGACCTTTGTGAACGCATTGTTTCCTCCTGACATCTAATGTTTGCAAGAAGATCAATTAGCGTTGGACAATTTATAGAGTTTTGGGTGGTTCTAAAAGTGGACCACGAGTGACGAAGAGCACCAAGAAGGAGAATCTTTTGTAATTTATCATGGATTTCTAATCCAGAAGTTAACACATCATCTAATTTCTTTTGCCATATCAATAGAAATTCACCAACCGGTTGTTCGTAGATAGTTTGTAAGTGCTTCCACATTTCTTGAGCCGTCTCCATTTTTCGCAATATTTCTCTAGTGCCATCACTTACGTCCATTAGAATTTCCATTCTTGCACACAAGTCTTTTTCTTCAAATTCTTCAAGTTCTTCGCCTTTTTTAGGTTTTGTTGACGATCCTGAAATTATGTCCCATACTTTATTATATTTAAAAAGTAATTCTAATCTTTCCTTCCAAATTCGATAATTTGTGTCCGATAATTTCTCGATCATGAATTTTCGCATGTTGAGTTGCGACGACGACATAGATTGTGCCATTATTGAAGAGGGCTGTCCAGATCAGTGCACGACAAACACAAAATTTGTCTTTCGTTACTTGACGATCTTGGACACTATGAATATGATTATTTTTGTATGGGCATGAAAGTTAATTTATGATAAGGGCATATCTTTTGTGATTTAAGAAAGGCATAGACTATAAGGCTATTAGGTCGTTTGGCTCTAATACCTGTTGGGAAAGAAGAGAGAGAGAGAAGAGAGAGAGAGAGAGAGAGAGAGAGAGAGAGAGAGAGAGAGAGAGAGAGAGATGAGGGAAACCGAAAACGTATTGTATTATTACAATTCCCTAATAGTTACAACGTTGGTGGTGGCTTTATAAGACCACCACCAATATAGTTACGGTTTCCTTCTCATGAAGGAAACTGTATTCATAAGAACTATTAACCATTAATATATATTAATTTATTAATTTTTGCTTAATATTTTCCACAGATGAAGATGGAGATGGAGATAGATGCAGATGCAAGTACATATCAAGATGAAGAAGAAAAAAAAAGATAGAGAAAGTAGAAGAAAAGAGAAATTAAAACAAGAGGGCATCGGGGACAAAATTTCAATAAGTCGAAGGCAGGCAATCAAATTTCCAAAGATCGAGGGTAACCAAGAGAATATAAAAAACATGAGGGTAATTTATGGAAATTTTAAAACAGAAGGGCATCTACATAATTTCAAAAACTCAAGGGCAATTATTGAATTTCAAAAACAGAAGGGCATTAACAAGAATTTCAAAAACATGAGGGCAGATACTAAAATTTTAAAAAAAGCGAGGACAACCACAAAATTTTGTAAACTCACAACTCACATTAAAATAACCAAAAACACATACACATACACACAACATCATTGTAAGACAAAAAAAGAGAGTACCGAAGTTTCTATGTTCGTGGATGTTTTGACCGAACAAGAGGTTCTTGTCGTTGAGTTTGTGTTTGTGTTACGCATGTTCCAGTCGATGGAGTTCCAACCAACGCAATAGGAGAAGACTGCGGGAGTTCCGGTCCAAGGACTGATGTTCGGTTAATCACTATAAGCAACTCGGTCCCTTTCTGACTTCTTGGTCCAAGACCCTCGTGGTCCCGCTTCATCCGACACGTACACGTGAACATCCGGGATACCTTTAGGGAACCCGACGTTAAAAGGGTGGCAACATAGTCGAGATGAAGGGAAGCGAGCTCGTGGAAGCAATGGCGGTGGTTGTTGACCACTTAGTGAATGTTCGGGAGAGCGCGAGTGGCCTCGACAGGGCCATAAATACGATAATTGGCATGACGGACCGATTCAACGGTATGTCCCCACCTACTTGGAGGCCAATAAGGTCGAAATGTTAATGCGGGACATACCAGAGGACAAACGACTATCTAGATTCCAACGAGTTGTCACACCGAGCATCCATGAAGAGGTGCTCAAGTTCTGGCCAATTGTCGGAACTGGTTGGAGCTCGTGGGGCGACTCCTCAAGAAGTACAACATCGATGACTCGCTCCAAATGTCGAAACGGGAGCTTATGGAATGGGTTGAATCACCCGGCAAAGGGCGGAACACATCGACGCTCCTCCAGGAGTTTGAGAAACAATACACACGACTCTTGGTGTTGGACTGGATCATTCTAGACACAAGCAAGGTCCTGTTATTCATCAAGTCGGTTGATCCTCTTGACCCGGAGAAAGTTGGTGTCCTGTTGGAAATGAACGAGGGGCTTATGACTAATTGGGCCATCATGAAGAGAGTGTGCAACCGTTTTGACAAATGGCGTGAATGGAACGACACAGAGTCGTCATTGGCCGGCCCGACTACCGAGAGGATGACAGGAGAAATGCCGACTTGGTTGGACAAGCCGATTCAAAGGTTCGAGTTGGGCCCAACACTAACTAACATTGTCGAAAACTCGTTAGGGGGGCACAACACTAGAGGAACTAACGAAGATTATTCGTGATCTCCATATTGCTTAGGCCTGGAGAGAAGGCGGAGGACAATCGCATGACGAGCGCCGCCAAATGACCCAAGGTGCATGTGGTGCGATGGTGTCGGACACATTCGGAGGGACTGCGCCGACTGCGCCGAGGCGCCGAGGAACAATGTCATGTACCTTTGGAACAGACGGGTACATGTGAATGAGACCTGAATGTCCCTAGAGATGAACACCGGTGGAGGGGGAATGAAAAGATTGATGGAGGAGGTTGTGGCGTGACATGCCGAAGCCATTCACTACTCGGCGTCGGTCGGCATCCGGGTCGGGGGTGAGAATAGCATCAGCTCAAGAGGTGATGCCGGTTTTGGTCGATAGTGCTCGAAGGCTTCTCCGGGAAGAAGCTAAAGAAGGAGGAGGCGGATTGCGCGAAGAGGCGGATGGGATGATCCGGTAGAAGTGAAGACTGGTTTCGTGGAAGCCGCATGCCAGAACTTCGAAATCCTAGTGGAGGACTAGCGGGTTGGACAGACCGAAGGGGCCAATCCTTTGAATCAGTACGAGACCCGAAACGAGAAAAAGAAGAATAATGTAGATTCGGCTGACCGACAAGAGAAAGAGAAGATGAAGTTTCCGAGCTTCCGACTGGCATTGGAGATAGAGAAATCGACGGACTTTCAAAAGGTCTTGGAGGAGCGAATCCTCAATAGTCGGGTGGAACTCTCATTGTGGGAGGTTTTGGGCATAGCGATGAAAGAGTTCCACGACACCATCATAGACTTGGTAAAGAGGAAGTGGCTCTTGACAGAGCCAAAGATAGAGAAGACGGTCGAGGTTAAGGCGGCGCACATCGACGAGGTGGTGACAGAGGAAGATTATACCGAAAGCCACTACATGCGGCCGCACTAGGCAAGAGCAATAATGGAGACTCCAATTCAAATCAGAGATGTGAAGGAGCTGGTTGTAGCGCTAATCGACCAAGGATTAGAGATCAACTTAATGTCCATGGACTTCTATAGAAAGGTAAAGTGGCCGATCAACACGAAGCATGGGTGGAAGATACGTGCGGCGACCCACGCTACAAAGGAACTTCACAGTGCATGCCCGAATGTTAGCGTGAAGGTTATGGATGTCAAGATCGACCGACACTTCTTTGTTCAGGTGTCGTCCTCCCACCCGGTCATACTCAATGAACCATACATCACGACGGCTCATATGGAGACAAAGGTGTTGGACAACGGTTCAACATACGTGCGGGTGATCCTATTTTTGATGGTTCCACCGAAGCATGAGAGGAATCGGGACTCTTTCGGTGGCAAAGGCTGAGAGGATTTTTAAAGAGGGCTATCAAGGCGTGGGGCGACGATAGTCCTAAACTTGTGCTATAGGTGGGAAATTTTGGTTCTCCGACAACAAAGGGTGTACAGTAATCAACATCGGTGGCCAGGAGAAACGATAGGTCGAGGGGTGCTTGAGGGCTTGTGGAGCCATGGGCCGAGTAAAGTCCAAGTTGTTGAACGCATTCGAGATGAAGGACTTGGGGGTCCTTCACTACTTCCTTGAGATCGACAGGATCCACACCCCTGATGGCATATTGTCATCCCAACGACAATATGTTGTACAAATTCAGCATGATGGATTGCCGATCCATCTCCACTCCTCTTGACAGGAACCTGATGCTATGTCCCGACACGGGAGCAGCCTACGATGAGAAATGGTTTCGAAAAATGGTTAGGAGCCTCATATATCTAACGATCACCCGACCCAACCTAAGTTATTTGGTCGGTGTGATAAGTCAATTCATGTAGTAACAGATTGTCGAGCATCTTCAGTGCGTGACTCAAATATTGAGATACATGAGCGGCATGAACGATTGAGGACTTTTGTACCGCAATGGTATAACCGAACAACTAGTCGACTATACTGATGCCGACTAGGACGGAGATGCGACAGATCGACAGTCAACATCAGGTTTCATGTTTTCTCTTGGGAGCGCGGTTGTAGCCTAGAGTAGCAAGAAGCAACCGACATTGGCCTTATCAAGCACCAAAGCTGAGTATAGAGGCACCACCATTGCAACTTGTGAGGCTATATGGCTTTGGTGGCTACTGCAGGACTTACAGGTCGAAGTTCCCACTTTGATTTTGATCTACTGCGACAACATCAATAGCATGCAACTGGCCATGAACCCCACGTTCCATGCTCGCACAAAGCACATAGAAGTGCATTATCACTTTGTGCACGAGCGGGCTCTAAGCGGTGAAGTCGAACTTGGGTATGTTCAAACCGATCCGTAGGTCACCGACATCTTCACCAAGGGGCTCGGATCGGACAAGTTGCAACACTTTTCGGAGATGCTTGGGTTATAGCATCTCGACGTGCCGTACTTGAGGGAGAGAACAGGTGGAACAACAACGGGAGAGCAACAAGAGGAAGCCAAAGAAAATCTTGAATTGACTGAAGAACTTGACACATCCGGAAGAGTTTGAATAGGTGGCAAAGGAGGTAGAGTCAAGAAGGACAGAGCCGACCAAAGGAAAAAGGTCAGGACCAAGACTTGGTCGGAAGTGGTCAAGGGCCTGAAGAAGGAGGATGAATTGGAGATAGCCAATAGAGACAAAAGAGGGAACGAATCGGAGACAACTGATTTGGTTGAGCAGTTCGATTCGGATGAGCCGAATCACACAAAGGCCGAGAGGACGAGAGAGCAGCCGAAGACGACACCAAAACGAAGGAGTAGACGAGTTGAGGAGCCGCCATGCCGTGACAGTGCAAGAGTTGAGAAGGGCCCGATGAGAAGACAAGCCGACCGAGGATGTCGAGGTGCGCAGAACCGGACAAGTCAAGGAGTGCGAGCAAGGCGTGATGATGCCAGGAGGAGCCAGAGACAAGGAACGACGAATGCTGACACGATAGACCGACCTCAAGTTGAGCTTGAGGGGGAATGTTGAGCGAGCAAGCTCAATGTGGGCCGGATTGGCAGGGCAAGCCGAGAGTCGGATCGAGTGAAGACCGATCGACTAGGCCTGGATCAAATCGGGTGTCGAATCTGTGAGCAGATCCGTGCAGAGCGGGTAGGCCGTTAGAGGCCTACGATCCTAGATTAGTAGAAAGTTATATTCCTAGGAGTTAGTGTTAGTAGCTCAGTTATGAGCATTGAAGTACTTGTCAGTACTTCAGACCATCCTTTATGGATATGTATAAAAGTGATCAATGAGCACATTTGTATGTACAGAGTGTTATTTTGAAATCAAGTTTCTGTGTTCTGCTCTCTCTGTCTCTGTCTCTCCTGAGTTCTTTGTGTGTTCTCCATTGTTCTCTGAGTATTCTATTGTTGTCCGATTCAGCTGGTTGTGAATGTCTTTAGCCTCCGCACACTAATCTTCACACTTGGTCATTGGAGGAGAGAACATATTACATTGGTAGTGCGGGCTAGGCTGTTGTCTTAGACACTGGTGGTGCGGGCTAGGCTTTTGTTTCGACGATCGTGTTATCTCTTCCAAGGTATTAATCATCCTAATATCCGGCGGTATGGGACATCAGTGGTAGGTTGGCTATGTCTAGATCATAGCTTGGGAGTGGTCGGGTGGAACGGTGTCGCGGTCTTTCGCGGATACGTTGTCGTGGAGAAAACCATCCCTAGGCGGAATCGGAGAATGTTGGAAGAATCGGCGGAGTGCACCATGTGCACTTACCCTTGTATAAACGCGTGAATAATAGGAGTCAAGTCGGGACAGAGAATCCCATGTAAGTCGGGATTTATCCCACATTGTAACGCATCCCTCTCCTTGTTCTATAAAAGGAAGGGAGCGCCCTTTGTAACGGGGTTGCCCATTTTGATTGGTAAGGGTATACCATTTTGTGTTTTCCTTTCTAGGGTTAGCTTCTCTTCTTCTGAGCGTAGCCGGCTCGCGGCCGTGGTAGTATCTTTCCCCCTTTGTAGGTTTACTTCGGCTCGGCCTCCTGTGCAAGACCCCACTCGGCGCGACAAGCCCAAGAGCTCCTTGACGACGGCTTGGTGGTAGGCAGTTGTTGCGACCTAGCTTACCTTAGTCCGGTTCGGGGCCGGAGTTGTAACTCTTCCATGTTCGGTTGTGCACATGCGCGTCTCTGGTAGTGTCGGGTGTTTCCACCCTTTTTGTTTCCTGTGCATAAGAGTCGGTGTAGCGCGCGTGTTCTCTCTCTCTCTCTCTCTCTCTCCTGTGTTCGGTTGCTTCTAGGACGTGTCTGGAATAGTCTTCTCAGCATCCCTTCCTCTCTCGTCGGAGACCCCCGTGGTGCCACCCCTTCTACACGCACACACGTAATAACGTGACATATTTGGTGAACCCAACGTGAAGGGCGGCAAGGGAGAATGGAGTTGGAAGAAGACGACTTCGTGCAACATTTTGTCGAAGCGGTGAGGGAGTTTGGACGAGCAACAACGAGACGAGAGTCGGCGCAGCAAGTGGTTGAGCGAGTGGTCGAAAGAGTCGCTCGTTTCAATGGGGACAAGGTCCCATTTTACTTGGAAGCCTACAACGCGGAAATGGAGGAGCGAGATGTAGCCGAGGCGTTGAGGCTGGAGTTCTTCTGTCGGGTCGTCGTCATCTGTAAGCACGCAGAAGTGAAGGTGCTCCGAGAAGCTCATAGTTCATGGGAGGCCTTCAAAGAGGCGCTCCTGCAGGCGAATGGGGGACGGCGGAAGAGCCGGGGACGACGCGACTTCGACCAGTGGGTAGCATCGGCAAAGACCCACCGGGGCGCAACGAAGGCATTCCGAGAGTTCGAGCGACGACTTGCTCGGCTCCTGGAGTAGGAACATGGTTTGGTAGGGGCGGACAAGGTCTGGTGGGGGCGGACAAGGTCCTGTTGTTCGTTAAGTCGATCGACCGAGCGGAATGAGAGGCCATCGGGATTGAGCTCGAAGACGAGGACGGAGCGAATGGCCTCACCGAGGACTGGTCGAAGGTCGGAAGGGTATGCCAACGGCTAGATGACGAGCGAGCGACGACGTGCCATCACAACGGGAAGAGGTCGAACGGCAAAGACAGTCGTCAAGGCCCGGCTTCGCGGCCAGGATTGCGGAGGCATCCGCAGCCCTCGAGGCGATGCTCGAGGATGAAGAAAGAACAAGGTTGCAAGCCAACGCCGAGGAGACGAGCTTGCCCCACGAGACGGTAGAAGACCGGTATGACGGTACCACGGGAGAGGGTGCGAAACAAAATGTCCTCTCGACATGCGAAGATAGAACGGCCGAGGACGGGGCCGAGATACTGATCGCGGGATCGGAACGTTGGGACCGGCGGTTTCGGGCATGTCAGCCCGAAACTCCGGACATTGTAGAAGCAAGCCCAGGTGGGGCTTGCGCGATCGGTAAG
Source organism: Azolla caroliniana (assembly GCF_043228905.1). Classification (NCBI taxonomy): domain Eukaryota; kingdom Viridiplantae; phylum Streptophyta; class Polypodiopsida; order Salviniales; family Salviniaceae; genus Azolla; species Azolla caroliniana. The sequence goes on from NW_028230700.1 coordinate 24,953, forward strand.
GAGTCGACCACCGGCCACAAGGAGCTGGTGGCTACAGACAAGGGCGTAAAACGGAAGGGGGGTTCTTCGCGTCTTTGCACACTTGCTCCCGAGACGATGGCAGTCAGGCCCCATTGCCCACGTGAGTCCCTGGAGGAGGAAGGCGGCGGCCTAAGACCGAGAATCGCTGGCGAGACGATTCAAGGAAGGAGCGGAAAAAGAGCCCTCGGGACCGATTCCGGAGAACTCGGCATTCAGGCCCTTACGCCGATGTGAGATCGAGGAGATGGATGACGGTATCAAGGAGTCCTGGCACGATGCCAGCGAAGTTGGATGGGAGACGGCCTGCGACAAGGTCGACGAAAGGACCATGAAACGATCCGACCGGGGACCGACCCGCACGACACTCCGATTCGGGTGGGGCGCAATCCGGTCATGGATTATTCGTCGGGGGCCAGAATCGGCATGAAGGTGCCGATATGGGAGCGGGTGCGGAACGAGCCGCCCTCTCTTACTTGGGGGAGAAAGACCGATCGGGTGAAGGTTGGGAATCAGGAAGAAGATGATCAAGGGTGTGGAACGAGTCTAGCAAGATCGACATCGGAGCCGAGACTCCGGACATTGGAGAATCAAGCCCAGACGGGGCTTGATCGATCATAGAGCAGATGCTTTCCACCGACACCACTAAAAGGGTCGGTTGCCCGAATGAGTCGTCGGGAGTCGTTACGAAATTGGTGTCCCCACATCCTTACCGGAGACTTCGGCAGTTCGGCGGACGTGGCAATGTGAGACCGAAAGAGATGGAAGATGGAGGCGGAACCACAACGAGGAGAGTGACGATGAGTTCGGGATAAGTATAAGGGGCGGATGCGGAGAACGAAGACCGGTCCTATGGGTCACCTCACACTGGACCTAGAGACTTCGGTGGTCGGCATCGGATCCGACGTAAGACCAAGATACTGAGGGTGGCGGCAGGAGCACGGGACCCGACAATCCAGAGAGTGACGGACGGACTCGGACGAGAGCCGGGTAGAGCAAACTTTTGGATAACCAATCCGGAAGGGAGGAATTGGTAGGCCTACGGAGAGGCCGGAACACGGTACGGCGGTACCAAGGGAGAGTGTGCAGAACAAAACACCCTCTCGACAGGCGGAGAAAGACGACCCAGGAAGAGGGTTGGGAAGACGAGGTCCAAGGAGGATCCTTCACACCAGATCTAGAGACTTTGGCGGTCGGCATCGGATCCGACGTAAGACCAAGAGACTGACGGTGGCGGCGAGGTGACGAGGGAAAATGTAGTGAAAGACCGGTCCTATGGCATCCTCACACCAATCCGGAGACATCGGCTGCTCGACCGATGTGGCAACGTGAGACCGAGTGAGAAGGATGGTGGCGGCGGGAAACGGGAACCGACGATGCGGAAGTGCGGATGGGTGATCCTACGACGAACCTCACACCGGATCTAGAGACTTCGGCGGTCGGCATCGGATTCGACGTAAGACCAAGAGGCTGACGGTGGCGGCAGGTGAACGGGATCAAGTAGAAGGGAAGGGCCCACACATTGGATCTAGAGACTTCAACGGTCAACATCGGATCCGACATAAGACCAAGATACTGACGGTGCCGACAGGTTAACGTGATCGGACAACAAGGCGAAGCGAAAAGAGGAATCAGGCCGACGAAGCGGCCACAAGCTGAATCGGGCCTTCTGGCAAGGTCCATGGGCATAAGGAAGTCCGGTCCTACGGGATCCCCACACCAGACAGGAGACTCCGGCAGTTTGGCCAATGTGGCAACGTTAAACCGTGAGAGAAGGCTGGTGGCGGCGGGAAACAAGACCAGACGACGCGGAAGACATGAGGAGAGTCAGGGAGGGACTCAAACAAAAGACACCCGGATTTCGGCAAGCAGCGAAACAAAGAACGGTCCTACGGGATCTTCGCACCGATCCGGAGACTCCGGCTGTTCGGCCAACGTGGCAACGTAAGACCGAGAGGGAAGGCTAGTGGCGGCAAGGAACGGGACCCGGCATCGACAATAGCCAACAAGACGGAAGCTGTCTAAGTGCGAACCCCCTACCGACCGGTTACGGTTACCAAAGGAGCCGGTAAGGGCAAGTACGGGCGGTGTGCCAAGCCGAGAAGGGCACACCCAGAGTTGAAGAAGGATCGTGCAAGTGGCCATTGAGGGCCGAATCAGAGCACGACTAAAGGACGACATGCATGCGGTGGTGCCGGGAACGCGGAAAGAGGAGCGCGACGAGCTGCATGGGTCAAAAACCGGGAAAGATACACAGGCCAGAGAAGGATCCTCCACACCCACTTCAGAGATCTCGACGGCTCGGTTAGAGTGGCAACGAATGGCATGGCAAGCCAAGCCCGAGATGACAAGCTGGTGGGGGCAAGGGGACAACGGCGAGCGAAAGGCTTCAACCCGGCGACAACAACGCAAGATGGAAGAGGACCAAGCAGGCGACTACGGGTATTCCTCGGACGCAGAGGACATGCAAGCGGAGGACCCCGGACTTATGGCGGATAGCGGAGCGTGCCTTCGGCCAAGTAAAGGGCCGACAACAAAGTACGCATGCTACGGGGTCGCGACGAATGACCTATTGACGGGTCGAATGGGCCTATGGAGAGGCAAGCACACGAGGATGAACCGGACCCGGGCGACTTGGATAGCAGGGACGACCAGTTCGAAGCAAATGGCGATCTGGAGGACAAAGGGTAACCGCGGGCCGGTTTTGCTCCGAGAAAAAGGTCTATTTTGGCGCATACCGGTGGATGCGCGGTTAGGTGGGGGTGGATGTCATGGAGAAAACCGTCCCTAGGAGGAATCAGAGAATGTCGGAAGAATCAGCGGAGTGCACCATGTGCAGTTACCCTTGTATAAACGTGTGAATAATAGGAGTCAAGTCGGGATAGAGAATCCCATGTAAGTCGGGATTTATCCCACATTGTAACGCATCCCTCTCCTTGTTCTATAAAAGGAAAGGAGTGCCCTTTGTGAAGGGGTTGCCAATTTTGATTTGTAAGGGTATACCATTTTGTGTTTTCCTTTCTAGGGTTAGCTTCTCTTCTTCTGAACGTAGCCGGCTCGCGGCCGTGGTAGTATCTTTCCCCCTTTGTAGGTTTACTTCGGCTCGGCCTCCTGTGCAAGACCCCGCTCGACGCGACAAGCCCAAGAGCTCCTCGACGACGGCTTGGCGGCAGGCAGCTGTTGCGACCTAGCTTACCTTAGTCCGGTTCGGGGCCGGAGTTGTAACTCTTCCATTATAATATATATATATATATATGTTCGGTTGTGCACATGCGCATCTCTGGTAGTGTCGGGTGTTTCCACCCCTTTTGTTTCCTGTGCATAAGAGTCGGTGTAGCGCGCGCGTTCTCTCTCTCTCTCTCTCCCGTGTTCGGTTGCTTCCGGGATGCGTCCGGAATCGTCTTCTCGGCATCCCTTCCTCACTCGTCTGAGACCCCCGTGGTCCCGCCCCTTCTACACGCAGGCACGTAATAACGCGACAACGTGTAGGATCTTAGGAGGATCGAATGAATGGAAACAGAGAGAGAGACGCCCGGATCAAGGAGACACACATGTAACAATCGAATGAATAGATTAAAATAGACAGAGTACAACCGATCTGGCCGGTAACAGAGCTGCGCGCTCGCCAAACAACAACCCACTCCCACCCACGCACACACACACATGCACACGCACCGATTCAACGAGGAGCCTCTGTCGGAAGCTCACGGGCTTCCTACGCAAGTAGAGGCGTCCAACCCGAACTCAACACCAAGACACCCATAGAGAGAGATCAGAACCCAAACCGGCAACACTTCCCTCTTTGAGAAATGCGGATCCCTCCTTTTATAGGCCAAGGAGAGAGTTGGTTGTTACATCAGGCAGTTAAACTGGCCACTTCAGACAGAGATTTTCCTTGATCTCCTCGCGTCAAACTCCCATATTCCACTCTATCCATGCGGAACTTTAAAGTGCCTATTAAATCCTAGTCCCTAACGCTTACTAGTCCTATGTTATTTACATGTGTTTATACATAAAGGCATATTTGAGTGCATCAACGCACACCCTCGTTCACGCGCATTCGGCCCCCCCATTCCTCTAGCAGCCGGAATTCTCCACGACAATGTGTTCTTCTATCCAATCTATTTTCCTTCTTTTTACTTTATTTTGGTCTAATGATTAGTAATAGACTCTTAATAGATGAATTGGGGTATTCTCTACAAGTTGACCACACCGATTCGACTCGAAGGGCACACATATACCGATTGGCCCAGCTACAAAGCTGATTGATGATCAACCTCCGGATTTGTCTTCTTCCTCATCAACGAAGCCATATCCTGGAGCAGTAAAAGCAGATGGCAGTCACATAGCGAGTATAGAGGCTGAATACAGGGGTGCGGTCGTTGCCACATGTGAAGGCGTGTGGCTCATGAGGATTCTAAAGGATCTAGACGTCTCCATCAAAGATCCAATCCCCCTATACTGTGACAACCTAAGCAATATTCACCTAGCTCGCAACCCGGTCTTCCACGCTCGGACTAAGCACATTGAGGTGCATTATCACTTCATCTGAGAACATGTCCTCGAAAGAGAATATGTCAACCTACATCACATTAGTACAAACCTGGAGACAATCAACATCTTCACGAAGGCCTTGGGAGCTGACAAGCTACGGTAGTTCATGAAGAACCTAGGACTCTCGACAGATGACCAGTCGAGCTTGAGGGTAGTGATGAAGAGCTCCTGACATAGATGAAGAGTTGCCTGACACAAATGTGATATGTATGAACATCTTCAAGGAAAGTACCTTAATAACAATTACTTTAGAAAATTTTGGGCTAGAGTTGCATCCAAAACATATGACATAAATGTTACATCCTCGAAAGGAACCTTCCACATTGTGGAGTGTCTACTCTACCGTACAAAAAGGTTTGAGTCCCCAATTTTCCTAAGGTATAAAAGAATTTATTTTTCGAATGTTCAACAGGGCATCCTGGAATACATTGTACGCTCCTTATTTCTACTTAAATTTGGCCCTAAATTGTGTCATGATGTGGAAGATTATGTGATTAAATGTCACTAATGTAAGGTTAACAAGGCTCAATGGCTTAAGACTACAAGTCTTTTATATCCTTTGGACAGTTTGGTTAACAAATGGGAAATCATATCAATGGATTTCAATGTTAGTTTGTCATGAACTAGAAAGGCTATGATGGCCATTTGGGTGGTGGTTGATAGATTAACAAATTTGGCCACATCCATTCCTACGAAATCCACAATGACAACTCAAGATTTTTCTTACGAATTCATTAATGAGTTATTCCAATGCCATGGGTTTCCGATGGATATTGTGAATGACAAAGATACTAAGTTTACTAGTGATTTCTAAACACAAATATTTAAGAAACTAGAAACTACTTTGAGCATGAGTTCCACAAACCACCGTCGGTGTAACTCATAAATAAAACAAGTTAACCCAAAACTTTGAGGATATGCTTCAAGCGTATGTTCTATATCTTCCTATTTTGGAGTTTGGTTATAACAGCTCCAACCATACATCAACTAGATATAGTCCTTTTATGTTAATGTATGATTTACAATCACATGCCTCAATCAATGTCAACATTTATCATGATGAGCTATAAAGTACCCAAAACTTTCTACGAAATTTGCAAGACATATTTCATATAGCTTGGGTAAATATAAAAATGACTCAAGACAGATGCCGCTTTTATGCCGATCAACATTGGCAACTGTGAGTATTTCTCCTTGGACAAAAAGTGTTTTTAAGTGTGCCTTATGACTCTACAAAATTGTCTATCTGTAAGTGTGCTAAATTAGCCCAACACTTTTGCAGACCTTTCATAGTACTCAAGCATATTGGTGCACTTGCATATTTCCTAGACCGTCTAGCTAGTATCAAAGTCCATCTTGTCTTTCATGTTAGTTGTCTCAATGAGCTTTTGGGTTCTAATGATTATTTAGTTTCTACTAAAACTCTGGCTACTTTTGAGGATTTTGCATTCAAACCTAATAAGCCATAAAGAATTCTCAATTCTAAAACTAAACACTTATGATCTAAGCATATTCAAGAGTTTATGTAAAGAAATGAGAGGCGGAAGTGAACTTTGTGTGTATGTAAGACAAGCAAGAGAGAGAGAGAGAGAGAGAGAGAGAGAGAGAGAGAGAGAGAGAGAGAGAGAGAGAGAGCGAGCTTAGAACACTTAGAAGCTATATTAGCAAACAATAGAAATTACATCCAACACTATCTAAGTTACAAAAGGTTGGTTTAAATACCAACTAACCTAGGGCAACTGCCCTTTCTGCTATTTACAAAAGTAGCCTAGTGTGTCCATTGCTAGTGTGAAAGCCATTTCATTGGGAAGTTGGGTTTGATTCTCAACATGTCCCTTCGAAACAAACTTCCGGTCGTCGGAGAGATTGTCTTGTTGTTTTGGCTCGTTTCGGCTTTTTGGATTTCTCGGCTCTATGGCCGGATGGTCGGTCGGCACGACTTCAATTGTTCGGTTGACTCAGCTTTGATTTTGTGGCTCCCCTTGATTGCTTTTCGACATCTGCGTTGGACTCGTTAGTTATTGTACCCCCCCTCATGCTCGACAATGTAGAAATTGCAAGATCAAGGTCTGCTGTAAATTGCTTGAGCTTGTTGACTCTTAAGGCCTTTGTGAAGATGTCAGTGACCTAGAGATTCGTGTCGAATTGCTACAGGTCGACATCTCTAGCCTGAACGCGTTGTCCGATGAAGTGGTAGTGCACTTCAATATGTTTTATATGTGCTTGGAACACCGGGTTCCGAGCTAGATGAATGTTGCTCCTTTTGTCGTAGTATAGGAGAATCGAATCCTTGATAGGAATGCCCAGATCCTTCAATATTTGTTTTAGCCACACGACTTCACATGTGGCGACGATTATGCCCCTTTATTTGTCCTCTATGCTCGATAGTGCAACGATCGGTTGCTTTTTACTACTCGACGATATGGCTTTGCTATTGAGAGAGAAGACGAATACCGAAGTCGATCATCTGTCGGCCCAGTCTGCATCTGTGTACCCTTCGAGTCGAATGACCGTGTCTGACTTATACATGATGCCGTAATCCATCATCCCACGGACGTACTTGAGTACTCTCTTAGCGCGATCCAGATGAATATCTTGAGGTTTCTACATGAATTGGCTAACTAGACCGACTGGATAGCTGAGGTCGGCTCGTGTGATGGTTAGATAGATTAAGTTGCTGATCAGCTGACGATATTGAGTCGGCTCACACTCTTATGTCCCTGAGTCGGCATCGAACTTAAGGTTGTGATTGAGGGGGGTTGACACAGGTTTGCACTCAGTCATCCCGAACTTGTACAACAAGTTGAGAATGTAGTGTCATTGGGAGATCAGTGCCCTAACAGGTATCCTAATTACTTTGATATCGAGGAAGTAATGGAGCTTGTGCATATCTTTCATTTCGAATCTGCTGGATAAGAGTGATTTGACTTACTAATATGGGCTAGATTCTTTCCTCTGATGACTAGATCATCCACGTATAGGATGATGACAATCGGATTATCCGACTCACTTCTGACGTAGAGGGAATTATCTAATTTCGACATTCGGAAGCCGATTTGATGAAGATATTGGGTGATCTTGGAGTGCCAAGCACACGATGTTTGCTTGAGTCCGTACAATGGCTTCTTGAGTCGGTAGATTGTGGTTGGATGCTTGGTCGATTTGAAAATAGGTGGTTGAATCATGAAGACCTCCTCTTCTAATTCTCCTTGAAGAAAGGCGTTCTTTATGTCCATTTGATGGAGGTGCCACCCTTTAATAGTTGTGAGAGCAATTACTATCTGAACAATGTTCATCTTTGCCACTGGGGCAAAGGTCTCCTCATAGTCGACTTTGTGTGTTTGAGCGTATCCCTTAGCTACGAGTTGTGCCTTGTAGCGGTTGACCGAGCGGTCAACATTATATTTAACCTTGAAGATCCATCTACAGTCGATTTCTTTCTTGTGTGGAGAAGAGGGGATGAGATCCCATAGCTTGTTCTTTCATAGCGCCTACATCTCCTCGTTCATGGCTTCGATCCATCGTGAATCCTTGGCTACCTCGGAAAATGTTTCCAGTTCTTGAACTGTCGCCATCTTCATCATAAAGGCATAATGATATGCCATATAGTTTTCGTAGCCGAATCGGCTGACTAGGTTTTTCTCCCAGGTGGAGCGATTGAGCTTCTCGTTTGCTACAACTATCACTTTCTTAACTCCATTTGTCCGGATAACCGATGCATCAAGGCCTTCGAACTCATTGTCAAGGGAGTGAGTAGACTCATTGCCAACCGGATCTTCGTATTCCAGCATTTTGGCCTTTCCTTTGTCCAACTTCGGACTCGTCTGAGATGTGCTTTGATCGCTCAGTGGCTCTTGAGGTCCACTCATTCTGATTGTAATCGGACTTTCTTCGAGCATGTGCCTGAGTCGATCTTCATCTTCTATCGCTTGGTCGACTAAATCTGGGTTGACTGGGGTTGTGGTCGAAGTTGTGTCTAGTTCGTACCAAAACGCCGATTCGTCGAAAATGACGTCTCGACTAACTCAAACTTTTTGGGTAGATGGATTGTAACATTTGTACCCCTTTTGTTCAAGTGAGTACCCTACGAAGATACATTTCTCCAAGTTTGGATCAAGCTTTTGTTAGTTCTCATCGGGAACATGCACATAAGCAATTGAGCCGAAGATCCTCACGTGGGATAAATCTGGCTTCTTCCTAAAGAACTTTTCGTGAGGGGTGACGTTGTGTACCCTAGAGGTTGTACACCTGTTCATGAGGTAGACGGTTGTGTTAACCGCTTTTGCCTAGTACGACTTCAACAGGTTCTTCTCGTTCATCATTTCCCTAGCCACCTCTATTATGTTTCGATTCTTTCGTTTGGCTACTCCGTTTTGTTGAGGTGTGTGTCGGTAGGAGAATTGTCATCGAATTCCTTCCTTTAGAGATAAGTTGTAAATTCGCTTGAGAAGTACTCCTTGCCTCATCCGATTGAAGGCATTGGCCATGCCGGCCTGTAACTTTTTTGACTTCGTTCTTAAATGTTTGGAAGTGTCTGAAATCCAGGTGTGCCCGGAGAAGTTGTCGATGAACATGACATAATATCAGCATCTGCTGAATGTGGTTGTTTGTGTTGGTCCCCATCTGTCGGAGTGGACTACGTCCAAGACTCCTTTTACTCACATTCCTCTCTATCGGGAATGGATGTCAGAATTGTTTACCGAATTGGCACGCCTCACATATGCCAACACTCTCTCTTTCTTCTTTCGATTGCATGTTCTGGAGCTTCTGGAGATTGATGTGGCCGATTCTCTTGTGCCACAATTTCGAGTTCTAGACCGTGAGGTCAATACAAGGAGTGCGAACGGTATACAATCGGTGGGTGAATGTGAGATTAAGAGTGAGAATTATAGAGAGAGAGAGAGAGAGAGAGAGAGAGAGAGAGATACACAAAGAATTGTGAGTTCTAGACCGTGAGGTCAATACAAGGAGTGCGAACGGTATACAATTGGTGGGTGAATGTGAGATTAAGAGTGAGAATTATAGAGAGAGAGAGAGAGAGAGAGAGAGAGAGAGAGAGAGAGAGATATGTACAAAGTTTAGAGAGAGAGAAATAGACTAAAGACTAATTCATATTAAGAAACTTAAAAAGTAATACAAAGAAATGGTCGATGTGGCAAACTAGTTTCGCTCCTACGGAGCTCATCAGTGCACAAGACCATTTAGAATTGGAGGGGTTTATATAGGGAAGATAAGGATGTGTGTGTGTGTGTGTGTGTGCGTGAGAGAGAGAGAGAGAGAGAGAGAGAGAGAGAGAGAGAGAGAGAGGGAGATTGTGTGTGTGTGTGTGTTCAAATTTGATGATGTAGGAGATATGGGGTTTGATATATTTGGTGTGGGATAGAAGATTTTTTGGGGTTATTTGAAAAACATGTAGGGGAGTGTGAGAGAGAAAGAGAGAGGAAGGGTAAGAGAGAAGTGTGTGAGGTGGGAGTTAGGGATGGTGAAGTACGTTAGAATGTATGGAGATCTTTGAAAAAAGGAGGGGGGTAGGAAGAATTGGAGGGTATATTGGAAATTAAAGTGGAGGAGGAAAGGGTAGAGTGAGATTAAGAAAAATGAAAGGGGGAGGGGTATGAGAAATTTACTAAAAGAGGGAGGGGTATGAATGTAATTCTGGAAAAAAGGAAGGGGGAAAGGGGTAGATTGAAATTAGTGAACGAGACAGGGGTAGAGTAAATTGACAAAGTGGGAATGAAGTGAAAAGATCACCAAGAATGATTCAAGCGCACCCAAATCGTTTCATATACTTGGCGTGAGTTAGGGAAAGGTAGGGGTAAAGTTAGAGTGGCAATGAAAAAGTAAAGGGTTTAGGGTTTAGGGTTTAGTCTTCTACCCTCATTGCTCTCTCACCTTTTTTTTTGCTTACCTTACCCCTCCTCTTCCTTTTTTCTAAAACCTTAGCCTCCTCTTTGTAAGTCCCTTCGTTTTCTTTTTACTCTTTCTCCACCTTTCTATTTTTATATTTCTACCCTCACCCATGTTCTACTTTTCTTACCCTACCCCTCCCATCCTCTTCCTAAATCTATAGCCTTCACCTTTATTTTCCCACACATGTCTCTCTCCCTTACCTCTCTCCTCTTTCCTTTCTCTCTCTTACTTTTTCTAGTTTACACACACATCTCTCTCCTCTCTCTCCCCTTTTGCTCTCTCTTAATTTTTTCACGTTTTCCCACTCTCTCTCCTCCTAGATCTACTCACTCCCCTTATGTCTACTCATTCCCTCTCTCTCTCTCTCTCTCTCTCTCTCTCCTTCCCTTCTCATCATCTCACGTAAGCCTTGTTTCCCCCTCTCTCTTAATGCCCCTTATATTTCCTCACTTTTTACATTTTATATCCTAAACTATCCCTTTTCTTCTTATCCCTCCTTTTACAATATAACCTCATACCAAAGCCTTCCCCTTATCACATTAAAGCCCATAAAATCCTCTTCCTTCTTCTCCAAATCTTTCCCCCCCTTTCAATCACATCCATAAGCACAACCCCACTCCCTATTGTCATTTCTCTAAAGCCACTCCAAAAACTCCCTATATAAACCTATCCACCCCGAATGGTCATGGTAGCACTGATGAGCCCCGTAGGGGGCGAAACTAGTTTGCTCATGACCATTACCCATCGTATTGTAATTTTTCCTTTTTCTTAATGAAAATTAGTCTCCTTCTTAATCTCTCCCTCTTTCTAATCTAGACTATTTAGCTTATGGTTATGTTTTACCTTGTTTCTAATTTTAATGTTAGTGATTAATCCCTCGTCTCTCTCTCTCTCTCTCTCTCTCTCTCCCCTTCCTCTATCTCTTATTATGCCTCACTTACACCAAGTTTGTCAAATGATTTGGGTGTGCTCAAATTATTCTTGGTGTTTCTTTTCACTTTATCCCCTCTTGCACTTAATCGTAAACCCTTTTACCCTCTAAACCCTAAGCCCAAAACAATCACTAAACCCTAATTCTTAAACCCTAACCCTAACTCTTAAACCCTAACCCTACCCCTAAACCTAACTCTTAAACCCTAACCCTAACCCTAAACCAAAACCAAAACTCAAACCCTAATTCCTAAACCCTAAACCTTTTTTTTCTCTATAACTCTACATCTTACATATTGCACCCACCGATTGCCTACCGTCCGCACTCCTTGTTTCGACTTCACGGTCCAATTTAGAATATGTCATGCTTTCTATGGAGGCTAGAGTTAAAGATAAGGAAAAATAAGGGGGAGGATATAGTGAAAAATTATATGGAAAGGTTTGGGAAGGGGTAGAGTTAAAGATAAGGGAAAGTAAGGAGGAGGGTATAGTGAAAATATGGAAAAAAGTTAGGGGAGGGGTAGAGTTAAAGATAAGGAAAAGTAAGGGGGAGGGTATAGTGGAAATATCGAAAAGTTAGGGAAGGGGTAGAGTTGAAAATAGGTAAGGGTATGTTGAGAATTAGGTAAAGATAAAAGAGGGGTAAAGTTAATATAGAGAGAGACTATGGGGGAAGGATATCATGCAAGAGAAAGTGAGTGGGAGGGAGAGTGATGCAAGGTATATTGGTTACAACGGAAGGGTAGAACATATGTTGAATACAAATGCCGGCTACAATGTAATCCCGTGCATTGGAAAGGAAAGGAAATACTAAGATTATGCAAAATGCCAACTATTGAAAGTAGTCCATATGCACACATACTAAAAGAGACAAAAGGGAATGCATGGCTACCGAATGTAGTCCCATGCTTACAATGAAAAGATGTAAGGAAGTGAGAGATAATATGTTGAAGGCATGTTGGGATGCCGATGATGCCGTTGCAAATGCCTTCCACTTGAAATGAGGGAACTCGACACGAAGTGGATACTCGAAGGGCGTCGATCATATGCCATCGTGGGTTCACGTCTCTGTGGATTGGTCCTCCATAGAAATTACTACGAATTGTGAGTTCTAGACCGTGAGGTCAATACAAGGAGTGCGAACGGTATACAATCGGTGGGTGAATGTGAGATTAAGAGTGAGAATTATAGAGAGAGAGAGAGAGAGAGAGAGAGAGAGAGATACACAAAGAATTGTGAGTTCTAGACCGTGAGGTCAATACAAGGAGTGCGAACGGTATACAATTGGTGGGTGAATGTGAGATTAAGAGTGAGAATTATAGAGAGAGAGAGAGAGAGAGAGAGAGAGAGAGAGAGAGAGATATGTACAAAGTTTAGAGAGAGAGAAATAGACTAAAGACTAATTCATATTAAGAAACTTAAAAAGTAATACAAAGAAATGGTCGATGTGGCAAACTAGTTTCGCTCCTACGGAGCTCATCAGTGCACAAGACCATTTAGAATTGGAGGGGTTTATATAGGGAAGATAAGGATGTGTGTGTGTGTGTGTGTGTGCGTGAGAGAGAGAGAGAGAGAGAGAGAGAGAGAGAGAGAGAGAGAGAGAGGGAGATTGTGTGTGTGTGTGTGTTCAAATTTGATGATGTAGGAGATATGGGGTTTGATATATTTGGTGTGGGATAGAAGATTTTTTGGGGTTATTTGAAAAACATGTAGGGGAGTGTGAGAGAGAAAGAGAGAGGAAGGGTAAGAGAGAAGTGTGTGAGGTGGGAGTTAGGGATGGTGAAGTACGTTAGAATGTATGGAGATCTTTGAAAAAAGGAGGGGGGTAGGAAGAATTGGAGGGTATATTGGAAATTAAAGTGGAGGAGGAAAGGGTAGAGTGAGATTAAGAAAAATGAAAGGGGGAGGGGTACGAGAAATTTACTAAAAGAGGGAGGGGTATGAATGTAATTCTGGAAAAAAGGAAGGGGGAAAGGGGTAGATTGAAATTAGTGAACGAGACAGGGGTAGAGTAAATTGACAAAGTGGGAATGAAGTGAAAAGATCACCAAGAATGATTCAAGCGCACCCAAATCGTTTCATATACTTGGCGTGAGTTAGGGAAAGGTAGGGGTAAAGTTAGAGTGGCAATGAAAAAGTAAAGGGAGGGGTAGAAGATCAAATTAGGAAAAATAAGGGGGAGGTGATGGTTAGAAAAAATAAAATAAAATAAAATTTGGAAACAATAAAAGGTGAGGGGAGGGGTAGGATTAGAAAATAGGAAAAAGGAGAATGAGGGGAAGAGGCTAAAAATTAAGAGGTGAGGGGTAGAATTGGAAAATAGGAGAAACTGAATTAGGGGAGGATGCTAAAAGTTAAAATGTGAGGGGTAGAGTTAAAGATAAGGAAAAGTAAGGGGAGGGTATAGTGAAAATATTGAAAAGTTAGGGAAGGGGTAGAGTTAAAGATAAGGAAAAGTAAGGGGGAGGGTATAGTGAAAATATGGAAAAGTTAAGGAAGGGGTAGAGTTAAAGATAAGGAAAAGTAAGGGGGAGGGAGGGTATAGTGAAAATATTGAAAAGTTTGGGAAGGGGTAGAGTTAAAGATAAGGAAAAATAAGGGGGAGGATATAGTGAAAAATTATATGGAAAGGTTTGGGAAGGGGTAGAGTTAAAGATAAGGGAAAGTAAGGAGGAGGGTATAGTGAAAATATGGAAAAAAGTTAGGGGAGGGGTAGAGTTAAAGATAAGGAAAAGTAAGGGGGAGGGTATAGTGGAAATCCTCTTCCTTCTTCTCCAAATCTTTCCCCCCCTTTCAATCACATCCATAAGCACAACCCCACTCCCTATTGTCATTTCTCTAAAGCCACTCCAAAAACTCCCTATATAAACCTATCCACCCCGAATGGTCATGGTAGCACTGATGAGCCCCGTAGGGGGCGAAACTAGTTTGCTCATGACCATTACCCATCGTATTGTAATTTTTCCTTTTTCTTAATGAAAATTAGTCTCCTTCTTAATCTCTCCCTCTTTCTAATCTAGACTATTTAGCTTATGGTTATGTTTTACCTTGTTTCTAATTTTAATGTTAGTGATTAATCCCTCGTCTCTCTCTCTCTCTCTCTCTCTCTCTCCCCTTCCTCTATCTCTTATTATGCCTCACTTACACCAAGTTTGTCAAATGATTTGGGTGTGCTCAAATTATTCTTGGTGTTTCTTTTCACTTTATCCCCTCTTGCACTTAATCGTAAACCCTTTTACCCTCTAAACCCTAAGCCCAAAACAATCACTAAACCCTAATTCTTAAACCCTAACCCTAACTCTTAAACCCTAACCCTAACCCTACCCCTAAACCCTAACCCTACCCCTAAACCTAACTCTTAAACCCTAACCCTAACCCTAAACCAAAACCAAAACTCAAACCCTAATTCCTAAACCCTAAACCTTTTTTTTCTCTATAACTCTACATCTTACATATTGCACCCACCGATTGCCTACCGTCCGCACTCCTTGTTTCGACTTCACGGTCCAATTTAGAATATGTCATGCTTTCTATGGAGGCCCTTTCAATGGAGAATGGCACCCACGACGGTCGTGCATCGACACCCATCGAGCATCCGTTTCGTGACGAGTTCCCTCATAACACGTTGATTGGCACTTGCGACGGCGACACCGGTTTTCTTCTTCCATCCCAACATGCAACACCGACACTCATTACTCGCCCCTTTTATCTCTTCTTTGTATTAATAGCACGGGACTACACATGGTAGCCGTGTGTGCCCACCTCTCCCTCTTTAACTAATGCTCGGGACTACATGTTGTAGCCGGCTTATATGCACAATCCTTATCACTCCCCCTCTTCTCCTTGATTTCTACAAAATTGTAAAAATGCCCCTCGTCTGTTTAACGAATTGTCACTCTACCCCTCTCCCTTTTCATGTTTTCACTTAAAACCCCCCATTTCTCTCTTCTTTCTCTTTCTCTTTTAATTTTTGTTACTCTTTCTCTATCTCTACCCTTCCCATTTTCTTTTCCTATATTTTACTCGACCCTCTCTCACCTCTATTCGTATACTCTACCCTTCCCCCTTTCATTTGAAATCACACTCTACCCCTCCATATACTTTTCTCAATTTCATTATACCCCTCCCTCTATTATTTTGACATTTTTAATTCCTACCCTTCCTCTCCTCAAAATATTGGATAGCCCTCCCCTTCTTTTCTCCTAAATTTATTCTACCCCTCCATCTACTTTTCTCAATTTCATTATACCCCTCCCTCTATTACTTTGACATTTTTAATTCCTACCCTTCCTCTCCTCAAAATATTAGATACCCCTCCCCCTTCCTTTCTCCTAAAATTCATTCTACCCCTCTACCCCTCCACCTACTTTTCTCAATTTCATTATACCCCTCCCTTTATTACTTTGGCATTTTTCCTACCCTTCCTCTCCTCAAAATATTGGATACCCCTCCCCTTTTACTATTTTTTCCATACCCCTACCTCCTAGTTTCACTCATACCCCTATTTCCTCCTAGTTTCATTTATACCTCTCTCCTACACTTTTATTAAACCTAATCTTTAGGTTATATTCACCCGTTGCCCCTCTCCTCGATTTCTATATATTTTAAACATTACCCCTCCCCTTAACCTTTCTTTTTAGTAGCTTTATGGCTCTGTGAAGAGTGCGAGTCGATATACCCTTTCTCTCTTCTCTAACTCCTACCTCTCTCTCTTTTCCTTTAGCTTTCTTATTTTTTATCCTCTTTTCTCTCTCTCTCTCTCTCTCTCTCTCTACGTTTCTCTTATCACAATATACCCTTTCATTTTCATATTCCTTTTTTAGTCTTCTACCCTCATTGCTCTCTCACCTTTTTTTTGCTTACCTTACCCCTCCTCTTCCTTTTTTCTAAAACCTTAGCCTCCTCTTTGTAAGTCCCTTCGTTTTCTTTTTACTCTTTCTCCACCTTTCTATTTTTATATTTCTACCCTCACCCATGTTCTACTTTTCTTACCCTACCCCTCCCATCCTCTTCCTAAATCTATAGCCTTCACCTTTATTTTCCCACACATGTCTCTCTCCCTTACCTCTCTCCTCTTTCCTTTCTCTCTCTTACTTTTTCTAGTTTACACACACATCTCTCTCCTCTCTCTCCCCTTTTGCTCTCTCTTAATTTTTTCACGTTTTCCCACTCTCTCTCCTCCTAGATCTACTCACTCCCCTTATGTCTACTCATTCCCTCTCTCTCTCTCTCTCTCTCTCTCTCTCCTTCCCTTCTCATCATCTCACGTAAGCCTTGTTTCCCCCTCTCTCTTAATGCCCCTTATATTTCCTCACTTTTTACATTTTATATCCTAAACTATCCCTTTTCTTCTTATCCCTCCTTTTACAATATAACGAGGATATAGTGAAAAATTATATGGAAAGGTTTGGGAAGGGGTAGAGTTAAAGATAAGGGAAAGTAAGGAGGAGGGTATAGTGAAAATATGGAAAAAAGTTAGGGGAGGGGTAGAGTTAAAGATAAGGAAAAGTAAGGGGGAGGGTATAGTGGAAATATCGAAAAGTTAGGGAAGGGGTAGAGTTGAAAATAGGTAAGGGTATGTTGAGAATTAGGTAAAGATAAAAGAGGGGTAAAGTTAATATAGAGAGAGACTATGGGGGAAGGATATCATGCAAGAGAAAGTGAGTGGGAGGGAGAGTGATGCAAGGTATATTGGTTACAACGGAAGGGTAGAACATATGTTGAATACAAATGCCGGCTACAATGTAATCCCGTGCATTGGAAAGGAAAGGAAATACTAAGATTATGCAAAATGCCAACTATTGAAAGTAGTCCATATGCACACATACTAAAAGAGACAAAAGGGAATGCATGGCTACCGAATGTAGTCCCATGCTTACAATGAAAAGATGTAAGGAAGTGAGAGATAATATGTTGAAGGCATGTTGGGATGCCGATGATGCCGTTGCAAATGCCTTCCACTTGAAATGAGGGAACTCGACACGAAGTGGATACTCGAAGGGCGTCGATCATATGCCATCGTGGGTTCACGTCTCTGTGGATTGGTCCTCCATAGAAATTACTACGAATTGTGAGTTCTAGACCGTGAGGTCAATACAAGGAGTGCGAACAGTATACAATCGGTGGGTGAATGTGAGATTAAGAGTGAGAATTATAGAGAGAGAGAGAGAGAGAGAGAGAGATACACAAAGAATTGTGAGTTCTAGACCGTGAGGTCAATACAAGGAGTGCGAACGGTATACAATTGGTGGGTGAATGTGAGATTAAGAGTGAGAATTATAGAGAGAGAGAGAGAGAGAGAGAGAGAGAGAGAGAGATATGTACAAAGTTTAGAGAGAGAGAAATAGACTAAAGACTAATTCATATTAAGAAACTTAAAAAGTAATACAAAGAAATGCTCGATGTGGCAAACTAGTTTCGCTCCTACGGAGCTCATCAGTGCACAAGACCATTTAGAATTGGAGGGGTTTATATAGGGAAGATAAGGATGTGTGTGTGTGTGTGTGTGTGTGTGCGTGAGAGAGAGAGAGAGAGAGAGAGAGAGAGAGAGAGAGAGAGAGAGAGAGAGAGAGAGAGGGAGATTGTGTGTGTGTGTGTGTGTGTGTGTGTGTGTGTTCAAATTTGATGATGTAGGAGATATGGGGTTTGATATATTTGGTGTGGGATAGAAGATTTTTTGGGGTTATTTGAAAAACATGTAGGGGAGTGTGAGAGAGAAAGAGAGAGGAAGGGTAAGAGAGAAGTGTGTGAGGTGGGAGTTAGGGATGGTGAAGTACGTTAGAATGTATGGAGATCTTTGAAAAAAGGAGGGGGGTAGGAAGAATTGGAGG
>NW_028230701.1:0-42929 GCF_043228905.1 Azolla caroliniana
AGGAGCCTTTGAGTAAATTAAAATGTTCATACCTGGGTCGTGTGATATCGGATTTTTGTGTTCAAACATGCGAATCGAAGCTAACATGCGAACATTTTAATTTCTTCAAGGGCTCCTCTCAACTCCCTCCTGAAGTTTTCTATTTTCATCATGTCTCTCAATCTGAGTGTCAAAATCTTGATTTTTTAATTCCATATCATAGCTAGCGTTGTTAGCTTCGATTCGCATGTTTGAACACAAAAATCCGATATCACACGAGCCAGGTATGAACATTTTAATTTACTCAAGGGCTCCTCTCAACTCCCTCCTCAAGTTTGCTAATTTCTTCATGTCTCTCAATCTGAGTGTCAAAATCTTGATTTTCTAATTCCATATCATAGCTAGCGTTGTTAGCTTCGATTCGCATGTTTGAACACAAAAATCCGATATCACACGAGCCAGGTATGAACATTCTAATTTACCTACTAGGTCTTCTCAACTCACTCCTCAAGTTTGCTAATTTCTTCATGTCTCTCGACCCGAGTTTCAAAATCTTGATTTTTTAATTCCATATCATAGCTAGCGTTGTTAGCTTCGATTGGCATGTTTGAACACAAAAATCCGATATCACAGGAGCCAGGTATGAACATTTTAATTTACTCAAGGGCTCCTCTCAACTCCCTCCTCAAGTTTTCTATTTTCATCATGTCTCTCGACCTGAGTTTCAAAATCTTTATTTTTAAAATCCAAATTATAGCTAGCGTTGTTAGCTTTGAATCGCATGTTTGAACACAAAAATCCGATAGCACACGAGCCAGGTATGAACATTTTAATTTACTCACAACGCTAGCTATTATTTGGAATTATAAAATCAAGATTTTATAACTCAGGTCAAGAGACATGAAGAAATTAGCAAACTGCAGTGTTTGAACACAAAAATCCGATATCACACGAGCCAGGAATGAACATTTTAATTTACTCAAAGGCTCCTCTCAACTCCCTCCTCAAGTTTGCTAATTTCTTCATGTCTCTTGACCTGAGTTATAAAATCTTGATTTTATAATTCCAGATAATAGCTAGCGTTGTGAGCTTCGATTCGCATGTTTGAATACAAAAATACGATATCACACGAGCCAGGTATGAACATTTTAATTTACCTAATAGCTCCTCTCAACTCCCTCCTCAAGTTTGCTGATTTCTTCATGTCTCTCGACCCGAGTTTCAAAATCTTGATTTTTTAATTCCATATCATAGCTAGCGTTGTTAGCTTCGATTCGCATGTTTGAACACAAAAATCCGATATCACACGAGCCAGGTATGAACATTTTAATTTACTCAAAGGCTCCTCTCAACTCCCTCCTCAAGTTTGCTAATTTCTTCATGTCTCTTGACCTGAGTTATAAAATCTTGATTTTATAATTCCAGATAATAGCTAGCGTTGTGAGCTTCGATTCGCATGTTTGAATACAAAAATACGATATCACACGAGCCAGGTATGAACATTTTAATTTACCTAATAGCTCCTCTCAACTCCCTCCTCAAGTTTGCTAATTTCTTCATGTCTCTTGACCTGAGTATCAAAATCTTGATTTTTTAATTGTAGATCATAGCTAGCGTTGTTAGCTTCGATTGGCATGTTTGAACACAAAAATCCGATATCACACGAGCCAGGTATGAACATTTTAATTTAGTCAAGGGCTCTTCTCAACTCACTCCTCAAGTTTGCTAATTTCTTCATGTCTCTCGACCCGAGTTTCAAAATCTTGATTTTTTAATTCCAAATAATAGCTAGCGTTGTT
The DNA here is from genome assembly GCF_043228905.1 of Azolla caroliniana. Classification (NCBI taxonomy): domain Eukaryota; kingdom Viridiplantae; phylum Streptophyta; class Polypodiopsida; order Salviniales; family Salviniaceae; genus Azolla; species Azolla caroliniana. The sequence continues at coordinate 1,779 of NW_028230701.1, forward strand.
AGCTTCGATTCGCATATTTGAACACAAAAATCCGATATCACACGAGCGAGGTATGAACATTTTAATTTACCTACTAAGTCTTGTCAACTCACTCCTCAAGTTTGCTAATTTCTTCATGTCTCTCGACCCGAGTTTCAAAATCTTGATTTTTTAATTACATATCATAGCTAGCGTTGTCAGCTTCGATTCGCATGTTTGAATACAAAAATCCGATATCACACGAGGCAGGTATGAACATTTTAATTTACCTAATAGCTCTTCTCAACTCCCTCCTCAAGTTTGCTAATTTCTTCATGTCTCTCGACCCGAGTTTCAAAATCTTGATTTTTTAATTCCATATCATAGCTAGCGTTGTTAGCTTCGATTCGCATGTTTGAATACAAAAATCCGATATCACACGACCCAGGTATGAACATTTTAATTTACTCAAGGGCTCCTCTCAACTCCCTCCTCAAGTTTGCTAATTTCTTCATGTCTCTCGACCCGAGTTTCAAAATCTTGATTTTTTAATTCCATATCATAGCTAGCGTTGTTAGCTTCGATTCGCATGTTTGAATACACAAATCCGATATCACACGAGCCAGGTATGAACATTTTAATTTAGTCACGGGCTCTTCTCAACTTCCTCCTCATGTTTTCTATTTTCATCATTTCTCTCGGCCTGAGTTTCAAAATCTTGATTTTTTAATTCCAAATAATAGCTAGCGTTGTTAGCTTCGATTGGCATGTTTGAACACAAAAATCCGATATCACACGAGCCAGGTATGAACATTTTAATTTACCTAATAGCTCTTCTCAACTCACTCCTCAAGTTTGCTAATTTCTTCATGTCTCTCGACCCGAGTTTCAAAATCTTGATTTTTTAATTCCAGATCATAGCTAGCGTTGTCAGCTTCGATTCGCATGTTTGAACACAAAAATCCGATATCACACGACCCAGGTATGAACATTTTAATTTACTCAAAGGCTCCTCTCAACTCCCTCCTCATGTTTTCTATTTTCATCATGTCTCTCGACCTGAGTTTCAAAATCTTGATTTTTTAATTCCAAATAATAGCTAGCGTTGTTAGCTTCGATTGGCATGTTTGAACACAAAAATCCGATATCACACGAGCCAGGTATGAACATTTTAATTTACCTAATAGCTCTTCTCAACTCCCTCCTCAAGTTTGCTAATTTCTTCATGTCTCTTGACCCGAGTTTCAAAATCTTGATTTTTTAATTCCATATCATAGCTAGCGTTGTTAGCTTCGATTCGCATGTTTGAACACAAAAATCCGATATCACACGACCCAGGTATGAACATTTTAATTTACTCAAAGGCTCCTCTCAACTCCCTCCTCAAGTTTGCTAATTTCTTCATGTCTCTTGACCTGAGTTTCAAAATCTTGATTTTTTAATTCCATATCATAGTTAGCGTTGTTAGCTTCGATTCGCATGTTTGAACACAAAAATCCGATATCACACGAGCCAGGTATGAACATTTTAATTTACCTAATAGCTCTTCTCAACTCCCTCCTCAAGTTTGCTAATTTCTTCATGTCTCTCGACCCGAGTTTCAAAATCTTGATTTTTTAATTCCAGATCATAGCTAGCGTTGTCAGCTTCGATTCGCATGTTTGAACACAAAAATCCGATATCACACGACCCAGGTATGAACATTTTAATTTACTCAAAGGCTCCTCTCAACTCCCTCCTCATGTTTTCTATTTTCATCATGTCTCTCGACCTGAGTTTCAAAATCTTGATTTTTTAATTCCAAATAATAGCTAGCGTTGTTAGCTTCGATTGGCATGTTTGAACACAAAAATCCGATATCACACGAGCCAGGTATGAACATTTTAATTTACCTAATAGCTCTTCTCAACTCCCTCCTCAAGTTTGCTAATTTCTTCATGTCTCTTGACCCGAGTTTCAAAATCTTGATTTTTTAATTCCATATCATAGCTAGCGTTGTTAGCTTCGATTCGCATGTTTGAACACAAAAATCCGATATCACACGACCCAGGTATGAACATTTTAATTTACTCAAAGGCTCCTCTCAACTCCCTCCTCAAGTTTGCTAATTTCTTCATGTCTCTTGACCTGAGTTTCAAAATCTTGATTTTTTAATTCCATATCATAGTTAGCGTTGTTAGCTTCGATTCGCATGTTTGAACACAAAAATCCGATATCACACGAGCCAGGTATGAACATTTTAATTTACCTAATAGCTCTTCTCAACTCCCTCCTCAAGTTTGCTAATTTCTTCATGTCTCTCGACCCGAGTTTCAAAATCTTGATTTTTTAATTCCATATCATAGCTAGCGTTGTTAGCTTCGATTCGCATGTTTGAATACAAAAATCCGATATCACACGAGCCAGGTATGAACATTTTAATTTACCTACTAAGTCTTGTCAACTCACTCCTCAAGTTTGCTAATTTCTTCATGTCTCTCGACCCGAGTTTCAAAATCTTGATTTTTTAATTCCATATCATAGCTAGCGTTGTTAGCTTCGATTCGCATGTTTGAATACACAAATCCGATATCACACGAGCCAGGTATGAACATTTTAATTTAGTCACGGGCTCTTCTCAACTTCCTCCTCATGTTTTCTATTTTCATCATTTCTCTCGGCCTGAGTTTCAAAATCTTGATTTTTTAATTCCAAATAATAGCTAGCGTTGTTAGCTTCGATTGGCATGTTTGAACACAAAAATCCGATATCACACGAGCCAGGTATGAACATTTTAATTTACCTACTAGGTCTTCTCAACTCACTCCTCAAGTTTGCTAATTTCTTCATGTCTCTCGACCCGAGTTTCAAAATCTTGATTTTTTAATTCCAGATCATAGCTAGCGTTGTCAGCTTCGATTCGCATGTTTGAACACAAAAATCCGATATCACACGACCCAGGTATGAACATTTTAATTTACTCAAGGGCTCCTCTCAACTCCCTCCTCAAGTTTGCTAATTTCTTCATGTCTCTTGACCTGAGTTTCAAAATCTTGATTTTTTAATTCCATATCATAGCTAGCGTTGTTAGCTTCGATTCGCATATTTGAACACAAAAATCCGATATCACACGAGCCAGGTATGAACATTTTAATTTACCTACTAGGTCTTCTCAACTCACTCCTCAAGTTTGCTAATTTCTTCATGTCTCTCGACCCGAGTTTCAAAATCTTGATTTTTTAATTCCATATCATAGCTAGCGTTGTTAGCTTCGATTCGCATGTTTGAATACAAAAATCCGATATCACACGAGCCAGGTATGAACATTTTAATTTACCTACTAAGTCTTGTCAACTCACTCCTCAAGTTTGCTAATTTCTTCATGTCTCTCGACCCGAGTTTCAAAATCTTGATTTTTTAATTACATATCATAGCTAGCGTTGAGAGCTTCGATTCGCATGTTTGAATACAAAAATCCGATATCACACGAGCCAGGTATGAACATTTTAATTTACCTAATAGCTCCTCTCAACTCCCTCCTGAAGTTTTCTATTTTCATCATGTCTCTCGACCTAGGTTTCAAAATCTTGATTTTTTAATTCCATATCATAGCTAGCGTTGTTAGCTTCGATTCGCATGTTTGAATACACAAATCCGATATCACACGAGCCAGGTATGAACATTTTAATTTAGTCACGGGCTCTTCTCAACTTCCTCCTCATGTTTTCTATTTTCATCATTTCTCTCGGCCTGAGTTTCAAAATCTTGATTTTTTAATTCCAAATAATAGCTAGCGTTGTTAGCTTCGATTGGCATGTTTGAACACAAAAATCCGATATCACACGAGCCAGGTATGAACATTTTAATTTACCTAATAGCTCTTCTCAACTCCCTCCTCAAGTTTGCTAATTTCTTCATGTCTCTTGACCCGAGTTTCAAAATCTTGATTTTTTAATTCCATATCATAGCTAGCGTTGTTAGCTTCGATTCGCATGTTTGAACACAAAAATCCGATATCACACGACCCAGGTATGAACATTTTAATTTACTCAAAGGCTCCTCTCAACTCCCTCCTCAAGTTTGCTAATTTCTTCATGTCTCTTGACCTGAGTTTCAAAATCTTGATTTTTTAATTCCATATCATAGCTAGCGTTGTTAGCTTCGATTCGCATGTTTGAACACAAAAATCCGATATCACACGAGCCAGGTATGAACATTTTAATTTACCTAATAGCTCTTCTCAACTCCCTCCTCAAGTTTGCTAATTTCTTCATGTCTCTCGACCCGAGTTTCAAAATCTTGATTTTTTAATTCCATATCATAGCTAGCGTTGTTAGCTTCGATTCGCATGTTTGAATACAAAAATCCGATATCACACGAGCCAGGTATGAACATTTTAATTTACCTACTAAGTCTTGTCAACTCACTCCTCAAGTTTGCTAATTTCTTCATGTCTCTCGACCCGAGTTTCAAAATCTTGATTTTTTAATTCCATATCATAGCTAGCGTTGTTAGCTTCGATTCGCATGTTTGAATACACAAATCCGATATCACACGAGCCAGGTATGAACATTTTAATTTAGTCACGGGCTCTTCTCAACTTCCTCCTCATGTTTTCTATTTTCATCATTTCTCTCGGCCTGAGTTTCAAAATCTTGATTTTTTAATTCCAAATAATAGCTAGCGTTGTTAGCTTCGATTGGCATGTTTGAACACAAAAATCCGATATCACACGAGCCAGGTATGAACATTTTAATTTACCTACTAGGTCTTCTCAACTCACTCCTCAAGTTTGCTAATTTCTTCATGTCTCTCGACCCGAGTTTCAAAATCTTGATTTTTTAATTCCAGATCATAGCTAGCGTTGTCAGCTTCGATTCGCATGTTTGAACACAAAAATCCGATATCACACGACCCAGGTATGAACATTTTAATTTACTCAAGGGCTCCTCTCAACTCCCTCCTCAAGTTTGCTAATTTCTTCATGTCTCTTGACCTGAGTTTCAAAATCTTGATTTTTTAATTCCATATCATAGCTAGCGTTGTTAGCTTCGATTCGCATATTTGAACACAAAAATCCGATATCACACGAGCCAGGTATGAACATTTTAATTTACCTACTAGGTCTTCTCAACTCACTCCTCAAGTTTGCTAATTTCTTCATGTCTCTCGACCCGAGTTTCAAAATCTTGATTTTTTAATTCCATATCATAGCTAGCGTTGTTAGCTTCGATTCGCATGTTTGAATACAAAAATCCGATATCACACGAGCCAGGTATGAACATTTTAATTTACCTACTAAGTCTTGTCAACTCACTCCTCAAGTTTGCTAATTTCTTCATGTCTCTCGACCCGAGTTTCAAAATCTTGATTTTTTAATTACATATCATAGCTAGCGTTGTCAGCTTCGATTCGCATGTTTGAATACAAAAATCCGATATCACACGAGCCAGGTATGAACATTTTAATTTACCTAATAGCTCTTCTCAACTCCCTCCTCAAGTTTGCTAATTTCTTCATGTCTCTCGACCCGAGTTTCAAAATCTTGATTTTTTAATTTCATATCATAGCTAGCGTTGTTAGCTTCGATTCGCATGTTTGAACACAAAAATCCGATATCATACGAGCCAGGTATGAACATTTTAATTTCTTCAAGGGCTCCTCTCAACTCCCTCCTCAAGTTTTCTATTTTCATCATGTCTCTCGACCTGAGTTTCAAAATCTTGATTTTTTAATTCCAAATAATAGCTAGCGTTGTTAGCTTCGATTGGCATGTTTGAACACAAAAATCCGATATCACAGGAGCCAGGTATGAACATTTTAATTTACCTACTAGGTCTTCTCAACTCACTCCTCAAGTTTGCTAATTTCTTCATGTCTCTCGACCCGAGTTTCAAAATCTTGATTTTTTAATTCCATATCATAGCTAGCGTTGTTAGCTTCGATTCGCATGTTTGAACACACAAATCCGATATCACACGAGCGAGGTATGAACATTTTAATTTCTTCAAGGGCTCCTCTCAACTCCCTCCTGAAGTTTTCTATTTTCATCATGTCTCTCGACCTGAGTTTCAAAATCTTGATTTTTAATTCCAAATTATAGCTAGCGTTGTTAGCTTTGAATCGCATGTTTGAATACAATAATACTATATCACACGAGCCAGGTATGAACATTTTAATTTACCTACTAGGTCTTCTCAACTCACTCCTCAAGTTTGCTAATTTCTTCATGTCTCTCGACCCGAGTTTCAAAATCTTGATTTTTTAATTCCATATCATAGCTAGCGTTGTTAGCTTCGATTCGCATGTTTGAACACAAAAATCCGATATCACACGAGCCAGGTATGAACATTTTAATTTACCTACTAGGTCTTCTCAACTCACTCCTCAAGTTTGCTAATTTCTTCATGTCTCTCGACCCGAGTTTCAAAATCTTGATTTTTTAATTCCATATCATAGCTAGCGTTGTTACCTTCGATTCGCATGTTTGAACACAGAAATCCGATATCACACGAGCGAGGTATGAACATTTTAATTTACTCAAGGGCTCCTCTCAACTCCCTCCTCAAGTTTTCTATTTTCATCATGTCTCTCGACCTGAGTTTCAAAATCTTTATTTTTAATTCCAAATTATAGCTAGCGTTGTTAGCTTTAAATCGCATGTTTGAACACAAAAATACGATATTAGACGAGCCAGGTATGAACATTTTAATTTACCTACTAGGTCTTCTCAACTCACTCCTCAAGTTTGCTAATTTCTTCATGTCTCTCGACCCGAGTTTCAAAATCTTGATTTTTTAATTCCATATCATAGCTAGCGTTGTTAGCTTCGATTCGCATATTTGAACACAAAAATCCGATATCACACGAGCCAGGTATGAACATTTTAATTTACCTACTAGGTCTTCTCAACTCCCTCCTCAAGTTTGCTAATTTCTTCATGTCTCTCGACCCGAGTTTCAAAATCTTGATTTTTTAATTCCATATCATAGCTAGCGTTGTTAGCTTCGATTCGCATGTTTGAATACAAAAATCCGATATCACACGAGCCAGGTATGAACATTTTAATTTACCTACTAGGTCTTCTCAACTCACTCCTCAAGTTTGCTAATTTCTTCATGTCTCTCGACCCGAGTTTCAAAATCTTGATTTTTTAATTCCATATCATAGCTAGCGTTGTTACCTTCGATTCGCATGTTTGAATACAAAAATCCGATATCACACGAGCCAGGTATGAACATTTTAATTTACCTAATAGCTCTTCTCAACTCCCTCCTCAAGTTTGCTAATTTCTTCATGTCTCTCGACCCGAGTTTCAAAATCTGGATTTTTTAATTCCAGATCATAGCTAGCGTTGTTAGCTTCGATTCGCATGTTTGAACACAAAAATCCGATATCACACGACCCAGGTATGAACATTTTAATTTACTCAAGGGCTCCTCTCAAATCCCTCCTCAAGTTTGCTAATTTCTTCATGTCTCTTGACCTGAGTTTCAAAATCTTGATTTTTTAATTCCATATCATAGCTAGCGTTGTTAGCTTCGATTCGCATGTTTGAACACAAAAATCCGATATCATACGAGCCAGGTATGAACATTTTAATTTCTTCAAGGGCTCCTCTCAACTCCCTCCTCAAGTTTTCTATTTTCATCATGTCTCTCGACCTGAGTTTCAAAATCTTGATTTTTTAATTCCAAATAATAGCTAGCGTTGTTAGCTTCGATTGGCATGTTTGAACACAAAAATCCGATATCACAGGAGCCAGGTATGAACATTTTAATTTACCTACTAGGTCTTCTCAACTCACTCCTCAAGTTTGCTAATTTCTTCATGTCTCTCGACCCGAGTTTCAAAATCTTGATTTTTTAATTCCATATCATAGCTAGCGTTGTTAGCTTCGATTCGCATGTTTGAATACACAAATCCGATATCACACGAGCGAGGTATGAACATTTTAATTTACTCAAGGGCTCCTCTCAACTCCCTCCCCAAGTTTTCTATTTTCATCATGTCTCTCGACCTGAGTTTCAAAATCTTGATTTTTAATTCCAAATTATAGCTAGCGTTGTTAGCTTTGAATCGCATGTTTGAATACAATAATACTATATCACACGAGCCAGGTATGAACATTTTAATTTACCTACTAGGTCTTCTCAACTCACTCCTCAAGTTTGCTAATTTCTTCATGTCTCTCGACCCGAGTTTCAAAATCTTGATTTTTTAATTCCATATCATAGCTAGCGTTGTTAGCTTCGATTCGCATGTTTGAACACAAAAATCCGATATCACACGAGCCAGGTATGAACATTTTAATTTACCTACTAGGTCTTCTCAACTCACTCCTCAAGTTTGCTAATTTCTTCATGTCTCTCGACCCGAGTTTCAAAATCTTGATTTTTTAATTCCATATCATAGCTAGCGTTGTTACCTTCGATTCGCATGTTTGAACACAGAAATCCGATATCACACGAGCGAGGTATGAACATTTTAATTTACTCAAGGGCTCCTCTCAACTCCCTCCTCAAGTTTTCTATTTTCATCATGTCTCTCGACCTGAGTTTCAAAATCTTTATTTTTAATTCCAAATTATAGCTAGCGTTGTTAGCTTTAAATCGCATGTTTGAACACAAAAATACGATATTAGACGAGCCAGGTATGAACATTTTAATTTACCTACTAGGTCTTCTCAACTCACTCCTCAAGTTTGCTAATTTCTTCATGTCTCTCGACCCGAGTTTCAAAATCTTGATTTTTTAATTCCATATCATAGCTAGCGTTGTTAGCTTCGATTCGCATATTTGAACACAAAAATCCGATATCACACGAGCCAGGTATGAACATTTTAATTTACCTACTAGGTCTTCTCAACTCCCTCCTCAAGTTTGCTAATTTCTTCATGTCTCTCGACCCGAGTTTCAAAATCTTGATTTTTTAATTCCATATCATAGCTAGCGTTGTTAGCTTCGATTCGCATGTTTGAATACAAAAATCCGATATCACACGAGCCAGGTATGAACATTTTAATTTACCTACTAGGTCTTCTCAACTCACTCCTCAAGTTTGCTAATTTCTTCATGTCTCTCGACCCGAGTTTCAAAATCTTGATTTTTTAATTCCATATCATAGCTAGCGTTGTTACCTTCGATTCGCATGTTTGAATACAAAAATCCGATATCACACGAGCCAGGTATGAACATTTTAATTTACCTAATAGCTCTTCTCAACTCCCTCCTCAAGTTTGCTAATTTCTTCATGTCTCTCGACCCGAGTTTCAAAATCTGGATTTTTTAATTCCAGATCATAGCTAGCGTTGTTAGCTTCGATTCGCATGTTTGAACACAAAAATCCGATATCACACGACCCAGGTATGAACATTTTAATTTACTCAAGGGCTCCTCTCAACTCCCTCCTCAAGTTTGCTAATTTCTTCATGTCTCTTGACCTGAGTTTCAAAATCTTGATTTTTTAATTCCATATCATAGCTAGCGTTGTTAGCTTCGATTCGCATGTTTGAACACAAAAATCCGATATCACACGAGCCAGGTATGAACATTTTAATTTACTCAAGGGCTCCTCTCAACTCACTGCTCAAGTTTGCTAATTTCTTCATGTCTCTCGACCCGAGTTTCAAAATCTTGATTTTTTAATCCCATATCATAGCTAGCGTTGTTAGCTTCGATTCGCATGTTTGAACACAAAACTCCGATATCACACGAGCCAGGTATGAACATTTTAATTTACCTACTAAGTCTTGTCAACTCACTCCTCAAGTTTGCTAATTTCTTCATGTCTCTCGACCCGAGTTTCAAAATCTTGATTTTTTAATTACATATCATAGCTAGCGTTGTTAGCTTCGATTCGCATGTTTGAACACAAAAATCCGATATCACACGACCCAGGTATGAACATTTTAATTTACTCAAAGGCTCCTCTCAACTCCCTCCTCATGTTTTCTATTTTCATCATGTCTCTCGACCTGAGTTTCAAAATCTTGATTTTTTAATTCCAAATAATAGCTAGCGTTGTTAGCTTCGATTGGCATGTTTGAACACAAAAATCCGATATCACACGAGCCAGGTATGAACATTTTAATTTACCTAATAGCTCTTCTCAACTCCCTCCTCAAGTTTGCTAATTTCTTCATGTCTCTTGACCCGAGTTTCAAAATCTTGATTTTTTAATTCCATATCATAGCTAGCGTTGTTAGCTTCGATTCGCATGTTTGAACACAAAAATCCGATATCACACGAGCCAGGTATGAACATTTTAATTTACTCAAAGGCTCCTCTCAACTCCCTCCTCAAGTTTGCTAATTTCTTCATGTCTCTTGACCTGAGTTTCAAAATCTTGATTTTTTAATTCCATATCATAGCTAGCGTTGTTAGCTTCGATTCGCATGTTTGAACACAAAAATCCGATATCACACGAGCCAGGTATGAACATTTTAATTTACCTAATAGCTCTTCTCAACTCCCTCCTCAAGTTTGCTAATTTCTTCATGTCTCTCGACCCGAGTTTCAAAATCTTGATTTTTTAATTCCATATCATAGCTAGCGTTGTTAGCTTCGATTCGCATGTTTGAATACAAAAATCCGATATCACACGAGCCAGGTATGAACATTTTAATTTACCTACTAAGTCTTGTCAACTCACTCCTCAAGTTTGCTAATTTCTTCATGTCTCTCGACCCGAGTTTCAAAATCTTGATTTTTTAATTCCATATCATAGCTAGCGTTGTTAGCTTCGATTCGCATGTTTGAATACACAAATCCGATATCACACGAGCCAGGTATGAACATTTTAATTTAGTCACGGGCTCTTCTCAACTTCCTCCTCATGTTTTCTATTTTCATCATTTCTCTCGGCCTGAGTTTCAAAATCTTGATTTTTTAATTCCAAATAATAGCTAGCGTTGTTAGCTTCGATTGGCATGTTTGAACACAAAAATCCGATATCACACGAGCCAGGTATGAACATTTTAATTTACCTACTAGGTCTTCTCAACTCACTCCTCAAGTTTGCTAATTTCTTCATGTCTCTCGACCCGAGTTTCAAAATCTTGATTTTTTAATTCCAGATCATAGCTAGCGTTGTCAGCTTCGATTCGCATGTTTGAACACAAAAATCCGATATCACACGACCCAGGTATGAACATTTTAATTTACTCAAGGGCTCCTCTCAACTCCCTCCTCAAGTTTGCTAATTTCTTCATGTCTCTTGACCTGAGTTTCAAAATCTTGATTTTTTAATTCCATATCATAGCTAGCGTTGTTAGCTTCGATTCGCATATTTGAACACAAAAATCCGATATCACACGAGCCAGGTATGAACATTTTAATTTACCTACTAGGTCTTCTCAACTCACTCCTCAAGTTTGCTAATTTCTTCATGTCTCTCGACCCGAGTTTCAAAATCTTGATTTTTTAATTCCATATCATAGCTAGCGTTGTTAGCTTCGATTCGCATGTTTGAATACAAAAATCCGATATCACACGAGCCAGGTATGAACATTTTAATTTACCTACTAAGTCTTGTCAACTCACTCCTCAAGTTTGCTAATTTCTTCATGTCTCTCGACCCGAGTTTCAAAATCTTGATTTTTTAATTACATATCATAGCTAGCGTTGTCAGCTTCGATTCGCATGTTTGAATACAAAAATCCGATATCACACGAGCCAGGTATGAACATTTTAATTTACCTAATAGCTCTTCTCAACTCCCTCCTCAAGTTTGCTAATTTCTTCATGTCTCTCGACCCGAGTTTCAAAATCTTGATTTTTTAATTTCATATCATAGCTAGCGTTGTTAGCTTCGATTCGCATGTTTGAACACAAAAATCCGATATCATACGAGCCAGGTATGAACATTTTAATTTCTTCAAGGGCTCCTCTCAACTCCCTCCTCAAGTTTTCTATTTTCATCATGTCTCTCGACCTGAGTTTCAAAATCTTGATTTTTTAATTCCAAATAATAGCTAGCGTTGTTAGCTTCGATTGGCATGTTTGAACACAAAAATCCGATATCACAGGAGCCAGGTATGAACATTTTAATTTACCTACTAGGTCTTCTCAACTCACTCCTCAAGTTTGCTAATTTCTTCATGTCTCTCGACCCGAGTTTCAAAATCTTGATTTTTTAATTCCATATCATAGCTAGCGTTGTTAGCTTCGATTCGCATGTTTGAACACAAAAATCCGATATCACACGAGCGAGGTATGAACATTTTAATTTCTTCAAGGGCTCCTCTCAACTCCCTCCTGAAGTTTTCTATTTTCATCATGTCTCTCGACCTGAGTTTCAAAATCTTGATTTTTAATTCCAAATTATAGCTAGCGTTGTTAGCTTTGAATCGCATGTTTGAATACAATAATACTATATCACACGAGCCAGGTATGAACATTTTAATTTACCTACTAGGTCTTCTCAACTCACTCCTCAAGTTTGCTAATTTCTTCATGTCTCTCGACCCGAGTTTCAAAATCTTAATTTTTTAATTCCATATCATAGCTAGCGTTGTTAGCTTCGATTCGCATGTTTGAACACAAAAATCCGATATCACACGAGCCAGGTATGAACATTTTAATTTACCTACTAGGTCTTCTCAACTCACTCCTCAAGTTTGCTAATTTCTTCATGTCTCTCGACCCGAGTTTCAAAATCTTGATTTTTTAATTCCATATCATAGCTAGCGTTGTTACCTTCGATTCGCATGTTTGAACACAGAAATCCGATATCACACGAGCGAGGTATGAACATTTTAATTTACTCAAGGGCTCCTCTCAACTCCCTCCTCAAGTTTTCTATTTTCATCATGTCTCTCGACCTGAGTTTCAAAATCTTTATTTTTAATTCCAAATTATAGCTAGCGTTGTTAGCTTTAAATCGCATGTTTGAACACAAAAATACGATATTAGACGAGCCAGGTATGAACATTTTAATTTACCTACTAGGTCTTCTCAACTCACTCCTCAAGTTTGCTAATTTCTTCATGTCTCTCGACCCGAGTTTCAAAATCTTGATTTTTTAATTCCATATCATAGCTAGCGTTGTTAGCTTCGATTCGCATATTTGAACACAAAAATCCGATATCACACGAGCCAGGTATGAACATTTTAATTTACCTACTAGGTCTTCTCAACTCCCTCCTCAAGTTTGCTAATTTCTTCATGTCTCTCGACCCGAGTTTCAAAATCTTGATTTTTTAATTCCATATCATAGCTAGCGTTGTTAGCTTCGATTCGCATGTTTGAATACAAAAATCCGATATCACACGAGCCAGGTATGAACATTTTAATTTACCTACTAGGTCTTCTCAACTCACTCCTCAAGTTTGCTAATTTCTTCATGTCTCTCGACCCGAGTTTCAAAATCTTGATTTTTTAATTCCATATCATAGCTAGCGTTGTTACCTTCGATTCGCATGTTTGAATACAAAAATCCGATATCACACGAGCCAGGTATGAACATTTTAATTTACCTAATAGCTCTTCTCAACTCCCTCCTCAAGTTTGCTAATTTCTTCATGTCTCTCGACCCGAGTTTCAAAATCTGGATTTTTTAATTCCAGATCATAGCTAGCGTTGTTAGCTTCGATTCGCATGTTTGAACACAAAAATCCGATATCACACGACCCAGGTATGAACATTTTAATTTACTCAAGGGCTCCTCTCAACTCCCTCCTCAAGTTTGCTAATTTCTTCATGTCTCTTGACCTGAGTTTCAAAATCTTGATTTTTTAATTCCATATCATAGCTAGCGTTGTTAGCTTCGATTCGCATGTTTGAACACAAAAATCCGATATCATACGAGCCAGGTATGAACATTTTAATTTCTTCAAGGGCTCCTCTCAACTCCCTCCTCAAGTTTTCTATTTTCATCATGTCTCTCGACCTGAGTTTCAAAATCTTGATTTTTTAATTCCAAATAATAGCTAGCGTTGTTAGCTTCGATTGGCATGGTTGAACACAAAAATCCGATATCACAGGAGCCAGGTATGAACATTTTAATTTACCTACTAGGTCTTCTCAACTCACTCCTCAAGTTTGCTAATTTCTTCATGTCTCTCGACCCGAGTTTCAAAATCTTGATTTTTTAATTCCATATCATAGCTAGCGTTGTTAGCTTCGATTCGCATGTTTGAATACACAAATCCGATATCACACGAGAGAGGTATGAACATTTTAATTTACTCAAGGGCTCCTCTCAACTCCCTCCTCAAGTTTTCTATTTTCATCATGTCTCTCGACCTGAGTTTCAAAATCTTGATTTTTTAATTCCAAATAATAGCTAGCGTTGTTAGCTTCGATTGGCATGGTTGAACACAAAAATCCGATATCACAGGAGCCAGGTATGAACATTTTAATTTACCTACTAGGTCTTCTCAACTCACTCCTCAAGTTTGCTAATTTCTTCATGTCTCTCGACCCGAGTTTCAAAATCTTGATTTTTTAATTCCATATCATAGCTAGCGTTGTTAGCTTCGATTCGCATGTTTGAATACACAAATCCGATATCACACGAGAGAGGTATGAACATTTTAATTTACTCAAGGGCTCCTCTCAACTCCCTCCCCAAGTTTTCTATTTTCATCATGTCTCTCGACCTGAGTTTCAAAATCTTGATTTTTAATTCCAAATTATAGCTAGCGTTGTTAGCTTTGAATCGCATGTTTGAACACAAAAATACGATATCACACGAGCCAGGTATGAACATTTTAATTTACCTACTAGGTCTTCTCAACTCACTCCTCAAGTTTGCTAATTTCTTCATGTCTCTCGACCCGAGTTTCAAAATCTTGATTTTTTAATTCCATATCATAGCTAGCGTTGTTAGCTTCGATTCGCATATTTGAACACAAAAATCCGATATCACACGAGCCAGGTATGAACATTTTAATTTACCTACTAGGTCTTCTCAACTCCCTCCTCAAGTTTTCTATTTTCATCATGTCTCTCGACCTGAGTTTCAAAATCTTTATTTTTAATTCCAAATTATAGCTAGCGTTGTTAGCTTTAAATCGCATGTTTGAATACAAAAATACGATATCAGACGAGCCAGGTATGAACATTTTAATTTACCTACTAGGTCTTCTCAACTCACTCCTCAAGTTTGCTAATTTCTTCATGTCTCTCGACCCGAGTTTCAAAATCTTGATTTTTTAATTCCAGATCATAGCTAGCGTTGTTAGATTCAATTCGCATGTTTGAACACAAAAATCCGATATCACACGACCCAGGTATGAACATTTTAATTTACCTACTAGGTCTTCTCAACTCACTCCTCAAGTTTGCTAATTTCTTCATGTCTCTCGACCCGAGTTTCAAAATCTTGATTTTTTAATTCCAAATAATAGCTAGCGTTGTTAGCTTCGATTGGCATGTTTGAACACAAAAATCCTCAACTCACTCCTCAAGTTTGCTAATTTCTTCATGTCTCTCGACCCGAGTTTCAAAGTCTTGATTTTTTAATTCCAGATCATAGCTAGCGTTGTTAGCTTCGATTCGCATGTTTGAACACAAAAATCCGATATCACACGACCCAGGTATGAACATTTTAATTTACTCAAAGGCTCCTCTCAACTCCCTCCTCAAGTTTGCTAATTCCAAATCTTGATTTTTTAATTCCATATCATAGCTAGCGTTGTTAGCTTCGATTCGCATGTTTGAACACAAAAATCCGATATCACAGCAGCCAGGTATGAACATTTTAATTTACCTACTAGGTCTTCTCAACTCACTCCTCAAGTTTGCTAATTTCTTCATGTCTCTCGACCTGAGTTTCAAAATCTTTATTTTTAATTCCAAATTATAGCTAGCGTTGTTAGCTTTAAATCGCATGTTTGAATACAAAAATACGATATCAGACGAGCCAGGTATGAACATTTTAATTTACCTACTAGGTCTTCTCAACTCACTCCTCAAGTTTGCTAATTTCTTCATGTCTC
Organism: Azolla caroliniana; assembly: GCF_043228905.1. Classification (NCBI taxonomy): domain Eukaryota; kingdom Viridiplantae; phylum Streptophyta; class Polypodiopsida; order Salviniales; family Salviniaceae; genus Azolla; species Azolla caroliniana. Next base: position 17,659 of record NW_028230701.1, read on the forward strand.
TCGACCCGAGTTTCAAAATCTTGATTTTTTAATTCCAGATCATAGCTAGCGTTGTTAGATTCAATTCGCATGTTTGAACACAAAAATCCGATATCACACGACCCAGGTATGAACATTTTAATTTACCTACTAGGTCTTCTCAACTCACTCCTCAAGTTTGCTAATTTCTTCATGTCTCTCGACCCGAGTTTCAAAATCTTGATTTTTTAATTCCAAATAATAGCTAGCGTTGTTAGCTTCGATTGGCATGTTTGAACACAAAAATCCTCAACTCACTCCTCAAGTTTGCTAATTTCTTCATGTCTCTCGACCCGAGTTTCAAAGTCTTGATTTTTTAATTCCAGATCATAGCTAGCGTTGTTAGCTTCGATTCGCATGTTTGAACACAAAAATCCGATATCACACGACCCAGGTATGAACATTTTAATTTACTCAAAGGCTCCTCTCAACTCCCTCCTCAAGTTTGCTAATTCCAAATCTTGATTTTTTAATTCCATATCATAGCTAGCGTTGTTAGCTTCGATTCGCATGTTTGAACACAAAAATCCGATATCACAGCAGCCAGGTATGAACATTTTAATTTACCTACTAGGTCTTCTCAACTCACTCCTCAAGTTTGCTAATTTCTTCATGTCTCTCGACCCGAGTTTCAAAATCTTGATTTTTTAATTCCAAATTATAGCTAGCGTTGTTAGCTTCGATTCACATGTTTGAACACAAAAATCCGATATCACACGAGCCAGGTATATACATTTTAATTTACCTACTAGGTGTTCTCAACTCACTCCTCAAGTTTGCTAATTTCTTCATGTCTCTTGACCTGAGTTTCAAAATCTTGATTTTTTAATTCCATATCATAGCTAGCGTTGTTAGCTTCGATTCGCATGTTTGAACACAAAAATCCGATATCACACGACCCAGGTATGAACATTTTAATTTACTCAAGGGCTCCTCTCAACTCCCTCCTCAAGTTTGCTAATTTCTTCATGTCTCTTGACCTGAGTTTCAAAATCTTGGTTTTTTAATCCCATATCATAGCTAGCGTTGTTAGCTTCGATTCGCATGTTTGAACACAAAACTCCGATATTACACGAGCCAGGTATGAACATTTTAATTTACCTACTAAGTCTTGTCAACTCACTGCTCAAGTTTGCTAATTTCTTCATGTCTCTCGACCCGAGTTTCAAAATCTTGATTTTTTAATTACATATCATAGCTAGCATTGAGAGCTTCGATTCGCATGTTTGAATACAAAAATCCGATATCACACGAGCCAGGTATGAACATTTTAATTTACCTAATAGCTCTTCTCAACTCCCTCCTCAAGTTTGCTAATTTCTTCATGTCTCTCGACCCGAGTTTCAAAATCTTGATTTTTTAATCCCATATCATAGCTAGCGTTGTTAGCTTCGATTCGCATGTTTGAACACAAAAATCCGATATCACACGACCCAGGTATGAACATTTTAATTTACTCAAAGGCTCCTCTCAACTCCCTCCTCATGTTTTCTATTTTCATCATGTCTCTCGACCTGAGTTTCAAAATCTTTATTTTTAATTCCAAATTATAGCTAGCGTTGTTAGCTTCGATTCGCATGTTTGAACACAAAAATACGATATCACACGAGCCAGGTATGAACATTTTAATTTACCTAGTAGGTCTTCTCAACTCACTCCTCAAGTTTGCTAATTTCTTCATGTCTCTCGACCCGAGTTTCAAAATCTTGATTTTTTAATTCCATATCATAGCTAGCGTTGTTAGCTTCGATTCGCATGTTTGAACACAAAAATTCGATATCACACGAGCGAGGTATGAACATTTTAATTTACTCAAGGGCTCCTCTCAACTCCCTCCTCAAGTTTTCTATTTTCATCATGTTTCTCGACCTGAGTTTCAAAATCTTTATTTTTAATTCCAAATTATAGCTAGCGTTGTTAGCTTTAAATCGCATGTTTGAACACAAAAATACGATATCAGACGAGCCAGGTATGAACATTTTAATTTACCTACTAGGTCTTCTCAACTCACTCCTCAAGTTTGCTAATTTCTTCATGTCTCTCGACCCGAGTTTCAAAATCTTGATTTTTTAATTCCATATCATAGCTAGCGTTGTTAGCTTCGATTCGCATATTTGAACACAAAAATCCGATATCACACGAGCCAGGTATGAACATTTTAATTTACTCAAGGGCTCCTCTCAACTCCCTCCTCAAGTTTGCTAATTTCTTCATGTCTCTTGACCTGAGTTTCAAAATCTTGGTTTTTTAATCCCATATCATAGCTAGCGTTGTTAGCTTCGATTCGCATGTTTGAACACAAAACTCCGATATCACACGAGCCAGGTATCTTGTCAACTCACTCCTCAAGTTTGCTAATTTCTTCATGTCTCTCGACCCGAGTTTCAAAATCTTGATTTTTTAATTCCATATCATAGCTAGCGTTGTTAGTTTCGATTGGCATGTTTGAATACACAAATCCGATATCACACGAGCCAGGTATGAACATTTTAATTTAGTCACGGGCTCTTCTCAACTCCCTCCTCATGTTTTCTATTTTCATCATTTCTCTCGGCCTGAGTTTCAAAATCTTGATTTTTTAATTCCAAATAATAGCTAGCGTTGTTAGCTTCGATTGGCATGTTTGAACACAAAAATCCGATATCACACGAGCCAGGTATGAACATTTTAATTTACCTACTAGGTCTTCTCAACTCACTCCTCAAGTTTGCTAATTTCTTCATGTCTCTCGACCCGAGTTTCAAAATCTTGATTTTTTAATTCCAGATCATAACTAGCGTTGTCAGCTTCGATTCGCATGTTTGAACACAAAAATCCGATATCACACGACCCAGGTATGAACATTTTAATTTACTCAAGGGCTCCTCTCAACTCCCTCCTCAAGTTTGCTAATTTCTTCATGTCTCTTGACCTGAGTTTCAAAATCTTGATTTTTTAATTCCATATCATAGCTAGCGTTGTTAGCTTCGATTCGCATGTTTGAACACAAAAATCCGATATCACACGACCCAGGTATGAACATTTTAATTTACTCAAGGGCTCCTCTCAACTCACTCCTCAAGTTTGCTAATTTCTTCATGTCTCTTGACCCGAGTTTCAAAATCTTGATTTTTTAATCCCATATCATAGCTAGCGTTGTTAGCTTCGATTCGTATGTTTGAACACAAAACTCCGATATCACACGAGCCAGGTATGAACATTTTAATTTACCTACTAAGTCTTCTCAACTCACTCCTCAAGTTTGCTAATTTCTTCATGTCTCTCGACCCGAGTTTCAAAATCTTGATTTTTTAACTACATATCATAGCTAGCGTTGTTACCTTCGATTCGCATGTTTGAATACAAAAATCCGATATCACACGAGCCAGGTATGAACATTTTAATTTACCTAATAGCTCCTCTCAACTCCCTCCTCAAGTTTTCTATTTTCATCATGTCTCTCGACCTGAGTTTCAAAATCTTTATTTTTAATTCCAAATTATAGCTAGCGTTGTTAGCTTTAAATCGCATGTTTGAACACAAAAATACGATATTAGACGAGCCAGGTATGAACATTTTAATTTACCTACTAGGTCTTCTCAACTCACTCCTCAAGTTTGCTAATTTCTTCATGTCTCTCGACCCGAGTTTCAAAATCTTGATTTTTTAATTCCATATCATAGCTAGCGTTGTTAGCTTCGATTCGCATATTTGAACACAAAAATCCGATATCACACGAGCCAGGTATGAACATTTTAATTTACCTACTAGGTCTTCTCAACTCCCTCCTCAAGTTTGCTAATTTCTTCATGTCTCTCGACCCGAGTTTCAAAATCTTGATTTTTTAATTCCATATCATAGCTAGCGTTGTTAGCTTCGATTCGCATGTTTGAATACAAAAATCCGATATCACACGACCCAGGTATGAACATTTTAATTTACCTACTAGGTCTTCTCAACTCCCTCCTCAAGTTTGCTAATTTCTTCATGTCTCTCGACCCGAGTTTCAAAATCTGGATTTTTTAATTCCAGATCATAGCTAGCGTTGTTAGCTTCGATTCGCATGTTTGAACACAAAAATCCGATATCACACGACCCAGGTATGAACATTTTAATTTACTCAAGGGCTCCTCTCAACTCCCTCCTCAAGTTTGCTAATTTCTTCATGTCTCTTGACCTGAGTTTCAAAATCTTGATTTTTTAATTCCATATCATAGCTAGCGTTGTTAGCTTCGATTCGCATGTTTGAACACAAAAATCCGATATCACACGAGCCAGGTATGAACATTTTAATTTACTCAAGGGCTCCTCTCAACTCCCTCCTCAAGTTTGCTAATTTCTTCATGTCTCTTGACCTGAGTTTCAAAATCTTGGTTTTTTAATCCCATATCATAGCTAGCGTTGTTAGCTTCGATTCGCATGTTTGAACACAAAACTCCGATATCACACGAGCCAGGTATGAACATTTTAATTTACCTACTAAGTCTTGTCAACTCACTCCTCAAGTTTGCTAATTTCTTCATGTCTCTCGACCCGAGTTTCAAAATCTTGATTTTTTAATTACATATCATAGCTAGCGTTGAGAGCTTCGATTCGCATGTTTGAATACAAAAATCCGATATCACACGAGCCAGGTATGAACATTTTAATTTACCTACTAGGTCTTCTCAACTCACTCCTCAAGTTTGCTAATTTCTTCATGTCTCTCGACCTGAGTTATAAAATCTTGATTTTTTAATTCCATATCATAGCTAGCGTTGTTAGCTTCGATTCGCATATTTGAACACAAAAATCCGATATCACACGAGCCAGGTATGAACATTTTAATTTACCTACTAGGTCTTCTCAACTCACTCCTCAAGTTTGCTAATTTCTTCATGTCTCTCGACCCGAGTTTCAAAATCTTGATTTTTTAATTCCATATCATAGCTAGCGTTGTTAGCTTCGATTCGCATGTTTGAATACAAAAATCCGATATCACACGAGCGAGGCATGAACATTTTAATTTACTCAAGGGCTCCTCTCAACTCCCTCCTCAAGTTTTCTATTTTCATCATGTTTCTCGACCTGAGTTTCAAAATCTTGATTTTTAATTCCAAATTATAGCTAGCGTTGTTAGCTTTGAATCGCATGTTTGAACACAAAAATACGATATCACACGAGCCAGGTATGAACATTTTAATTTACCTACTAGGTCTTCTCAACTCACTCCTCAAGTTTGCTAATTTCTTCATGTCTCTCGACCCGAGTTTCAAAATCTTGATTTTTTAATTCCATATCATAGCTAGCGTTGTTAGCTTCGATTCGCATATTTGAACACAAAAATCCGATATCACACGAGCCAGGTATGAACATTTTAATTTACCTACTAGGTCTTCTCAACTCCCTCCTCAAGTTTTCTATTTTCATCATGTCTCTCGACCTGAGATTCAAAATCTTTATTTTTAATTCCAAATTATAGCTAGCGTTGTTAGCTTTAAATCGCATGTTTGAATACAAAAATACGATATCAGACGAGCCAGGTATGAACATTTTAATTTACCTACTAGGTCTTCTCAACTCACTCCTCAAGTTTGCTAATTTCTTCATGTCTCTCGACCCGAGTTTCAAAATCTTGATTTTTTAATTCCAGATCATAGCTAGCGTTGTTAGATTCAATTCGCATGTTTGAACACAAAAATCCGATATCACACGACCCAGGTATGAACATTTTAATTTACCTACTAGGTCTTCTCAACTCACTCCTCAAGTTTGCTAATTTCTTCATGTCTCTCGACCCGAGTTTCAAAATCTTGATTTTTTAATTCCATATCATAGCTAGCGTTGTTAGCTTCGCTTCGCATGTTTGAACACAAAAATCCGATATCACACGAGCCAGGTATGAACATTTTAATTTACTCAAGGGCTCCTCTCAACTCCCTCCTCAAGTTTGCTAATTTCTTCATGTCTCTTGACCTGAGTTTCAAAATCTTGGTTTTTTAATCCCATATCATAGCTAGCGTTGTTAGCTTCGATTCGCATGTTTGAACACAAAACTCCGATATCACACGAGCCAGGTATGAACATTTTAATTTACCTACTAAGTCTTGTGAACTCACTCCTCAAGTTTGCTAATTTCTTCATGTCTCTCGACCCGAGTTTCAAAATCTTGATTTTTTAATTACATATCATAGCTAGCATTGAGAGCTTCGATTCACATGTTTGAATACAAAAATCTGATATCACACGAGCCAGGTATGAACATTTTAATTTACCTAATAGCTCTTCTCAACTCCCTCCTCAAGTTTGCTAATTTCTTCATGTCTCTCGACCCGAGTTTCAAAATCTTGATTTTTTAATTCCATATCATAGCTAGCGTTGTTAGCTTCGATTGGCATGTTTGAACACAAAAATCCGATATCACAGGAGCCAGGTATGAACATTTTAATTTACCTACTAGGTCTTCTCAACTCACTCCTCAAGTTTGCTAATTTCTTCATGTCTCTCGACCCGAGTTTCAAAATCTTGATTTTTTAATTCCATATCATAGCTAGCGTTGTTAGCTTCGATTCGCATGTTTGAATACAAAAATCCGATATCACACGATCCAGGTATGAAAATTTTAATTTACCTACTAAGTCTTGTCAACTCACTCCTCAAGTTTGCTAATTTCTTCATGTCTCTCGACCCGAGTTTCAAAATCTTGATTTTTTAATTATATATCATAGCTAGCGTTGTGAGCTTCGATTCGCATGTTTGAATACAAAAATCCGATATCACACGAGCCAGGTATGAACATTTTAATTTACCTAATAGCTCTTCTCAACTCCCTCCTCAAGTTTGCTAATTTCTTCATGTCTCTCGACCCGAGTTTCAAAATCTTGATTTTTTAATTTCATATCATAGCTAGCGTTGTTAGCTTCGATTCACATGTTTGAACACAAAAATCCGATATCACACGAGCGAGGTATGAACATTTTAATTTCTTCAAGGGCTCCTCTCAACTCCCTCCTCAAGTTTTCTATTTTCATCATGTCTCTCGACCTGAGTTTCAAAATCTTGATTTTTTAATTCCAAATAATAGCTAGCGTTGTTAGCTTCGATTGGCATGTTTGAACACAAAAATCCGATATCACAGGAGCCAGGTATGAACATTTTAATTTACCTACTAGGTCTTCTCAACTCACTCCTCAAGTTTGCTAATTTCTTCATGTCTCTCGACCCGAGTTTCAAAATCTTGATTTTTTAATTCCATATCATAGCTAGCGTTGTTAGCTTCGATTCGCATGTTTGAATACACAAATCCGATATCACACGAGCGAGGTATGAACATTTTAATTTACTCAAGGGCTCCTCTCAACTCCCTCCCCAAGTTTTCTATTTTCATCATGTCTCTCGACCTGAGTTTCAAAATCTTGATTTTTAATTCCAAATTATAGCTAGCGTTGTTAGCTTTGAATCGCATGTTTGAATACAATAATACTATATCACACGAGCCAGGTATGAACATTTTAATTTACCTACTAGGTCTTCTCAACTCACTCCTCAAGTTTGCTAATTTCTTCATGTCTCTCGACCCGAGTTTCAAAATCTTGATTTTTTAATTCCATATCATAGCTAGCGTTGTTAGCTTCGATTCGCATGTTTGAACACAAAAATCCGATATCACACGAGCCAGGTATGAACATTTTAATTTACCTACTAGGTCTTCTCAACTCACTCCTCAAGTTTGCTAATTTCTTCATGTCTCTCGACCCGAGTTTCAAAATCTTGATTTTTTAATTCCATATCATAGCTAGCGTTGTTACCTTCGATTCGCATGTTTGAACACAGAAATCCGATATCACACGAGCGAGGTATGAACATTTTAATTTACTCAAGGGCTCCTCTCAACTCCCTCCTCAAGTTTTCTATTTTCATCATGTCTCTCGACCTGAGTTTCAAAATCTTTATTTTTAATTCCAAATTATAGCTAGCGTTGTTAGCTTTGAATCGCATGTTTGAATACAATAATACTATATCACACGAGCCAGGTATGAACATTTTAATTTACCTACTAGGTCTTCTCAACTCACTCCTCAAGTTTGCTAATTTCTTCATGTCTCTCGACCCGAGTTTGAAAATCTTGATTTTTTAATTCCATATCATAGCTAGCGTTGTTAGCTTCGATTCGCATGTTTGAACACAAAAATCCGATATCACACGAGCCAGGTATGAACATTTTAATTTACCTACTAGGTCTTCTCAACTCACTCCTCAAGTTTGCTAATTTCTTCATGTCTCTCGACCCGAGTTTCAAAATCTTGATTTTTTAATTCCATATCATAGCTAGCGTTGTTAGCTTCGATTCGCATGTTTGAACACAGAAATCCGATATCACACGAGCGAGGTATGAACATTTTAATTTACTCAAGGGCTCCTCTCAACTCCCTCCTCAAGTTTTCTATTTTCATCATGTCTCTCGACCTGAGTTTCAAAATCTTTATTTTTAATTCCAAATTATAGCTAGCGTTGTTAGCTTTAAATCGCATGTTTGAACACAAAAATACGATATTAGACGAGCCAGGTATGAACATTTTAATTTACCTACTAGGTCTTCTCAACTCACTCCTCAAGTTTGCTAATTTCTTCATGTCTCTCGACCCGAGTTTCAAAATCTTGATTTTTTAATTCCATATCATAGCTAGCGTTGTTAGCTTCGATTCGCATATTTGAACACAAAAATCCGATATCACACGAGCCAGGTATGAACATTTTAATTTACCTACTAGGTCTTCTCAACTCCCTCCTCAAGTTTGCTAATTTCTTCATGTCTCTCGACCCGAGTTTCAAAATCTTGATTTTTTAATTCCATATCATAGCTAGCGTTGTTAGCTTCGATTCGCATGTTTGAATACAAAAATCCGATATCACACGAGCCAGGTATGAACATTTTAATTTACCTACTAGGTCTTCTGAACTCACTCCTCAAGTTTGCTAATTTCTTCATGTCTCTCGACCCGAGTTTCAAAATCTTGATTTTTTAATTCCATATCATAGCTAGCGTTGTTACCTTCGATTCGCATGTTTGAATACAAAAATCCGATATCACACGAGCCAGGTATGAACATTTTAATTTACCTAATAGCTCTTCTCAACTCCCTCCTCAAGTTTGCTAATTTCTTCATGTCTCTCGACCCGAGTTTCAAAATCTGGATTTTTTAATTCCAGATCATAGCTAACGTTGTTAGCTTCGATTCGCATGTTTGAACACAAAAATCCGATATCACACGACCCAGGTATGAACATTTTAATTTACTCAAGGGCTCCTCTCAACTCCCTCCTCAAGTTTGCTAATTTCTTCATGTCTCTTGACCTGAGTTTCAAAATCTTGATTTTTTAATTCCATATCATAGCTAGCGTTGTTAGCTTCGATTCGCATGTTTGAACACAAAAATCCGATATCACACGAGCCAGGTATGAACATTTTAATTTACTCAAGGGCTCCTCTCAACTCCCTCCTCAAGTTTGCTAATTTCTTCATGTCTCTTGACCTGAGTTTCAAAATCTTGGTTTTTTAATCCCATATCATAGCTAGCGTTGTTAGCTTCGATTCGCATGTTTGAACACAAAACTCCGATATCACACGAGCCAGGTATGAACATTTTAATTTACCTACTAAGTCTTGTCAACTCACTCCTCAAGTTTGCTAATTTCTTCATGTCTCTCGACCCGAGTTTCAAAATCTTGATTTTTTAATTACATATCATAGCTAGCGTTGAGAGCTTCGATTCGCATGTTTGAATACAAAAATCCGATATCACACGAGCCAGGTATGAACATTTTAATTTACCTACTAGGTCTTCTCAACTCACTCCTCAAGTTTGCTAATTTCTTCATGTCTCTCGACCCGAGTTTCAAAATCTTGATTTTTTAATTCCATATCATAGCTAGCGTTGTTAGCTTCGATTCGCATGTTTGAATACAAAAATCCGATATCACACGAGCCAGGTATGAACATTTTAATTTACCTACTAAGTCTTGTCAACTCACTCCTCAAGTTTGCTAATTTCTTCATGTCTCTCGACCCGAGTTTCAAAATCTTGATTTTTTAATTATATATCATAGCTAGCGTTGTGAGCTTCGATTCGCATGTTTGAATACAAAAATCCGATATCACACGAGCCAGGTATGAACATTTTAATTTACCTAATAGCTCTTCTCAACTCCCTCCTCAAGTTTGCTAATTTCTTCATGTCTCTCGACCCGAGTTTCAAAATCTTGATTTTTTAATTATATATCATAGCTAGCGTTGTGAGCTTCGATTCGCATGTTTGAATACAAAAATCCGATATCACACGAGCCAGGTATGAACATTTTAATTTACCTAATAGCTCTTCTCAACTCCCTCCTCAAGTTTGCTAATTTCTTCATGTCTCTCGACCCGAGTTTCAAAATCTTGATTTTTTAATTTCATATCATAGCTAGCGTTGTTAGCTTCGATTCACATGTTTGAACACAAAAATCCGATATCACACGAGCGAGGTATGAACATTTTAATTTCTTCAAGGGCTCCTCTCAACTCCCTCCTCAAGTTTTCTATTTTCATCATGTCTCTCGACCTGAGTTTCAAAATCTTGATTTTTTAATTCCAAATAATAGCTAGCGTTGTTAGCTTCGATTGGCATGTTTGAACACAAAAATCCGATATCACAGGAGCCAGGTATGAACATTTTAATTTACCTACTAGGTCTTCTCAACTCACTCCTCAAGTTTGCTAATTTCTTCATGTCTCTCGACCCGAGTTTCAAAATCTTGATTTTTTAATTCCATATCATAGCTAGCGTTGTTAGCTTCGATTCGCATGTTTGAATACACAAATCCGATATCACACGAGCGAGGTATGAACATTTTAATTTACTCAAGGGCTCCTCTCAACTCCCTCCCCAAGTTTTCTATTTTCATCATGTCTCTCGACCTGAGTTTCAAAATCTTGATTTTTAATTCCAAATTATAGCTAGCGTTGTTAGCTTTGAATCGCATGTTTGAATACAATAATACTATATCACACGAGCCAGGTATGAACATTTTAATTTACCTACTAGGTCTTCTCAACTCACTCCTCAAGTTTGCTAATTTCTTCATGTCTCTCGACCCGAGTTTCAAAATCTTGATTTTTTAATTCCATATCATAGCTAGCGTTGTTAGCTTCGATTCACATGTTTGAACACAAAAATCCGATATCACACGAGCCAGGTATGAACATTTTAATTTACCTACTAGGTCTTCTCAACTCACTCCTCAAGTTTGCTAATTTCTTCATGTCTCTCGACCCGAGTTTCAAAATCTTGATTTTTTAATTCCATATCATAGCTAGCGTTGTTACCTTCGATTCGCATGTTTGAACACAGAAATCCGATATCACACGAGCGAGGTATGAACATTTTAATTTACTCAAGGGCTCCTCTCAACTCCCTCCTCAAGTTTTCTATTTTCATCATGTCTCTCGACCTGAGTTTCAAAATCTTTATTTTTAATTCCAAATTATAGCTAGCGTTGTTAGCTTTGAATCGCATGTTTGAATACAATAATACTATATCACACGAGCCAGGTATGAACATTTTAATTTACCTACTAGGTCTTCTCAACTCACTCCTCAAGTTTGCTAATTTCTTCATGTCTCTCGACCCGAGTTTGAAAATCTTGATTTTTTAATTCCATATCATAGCTAGCGTTGTTAGCTTCGATTCGCATGTTTGAACACAAAAATCCGATATCACACGAGCCAGGTATGAACATTTTAATTTACCTACTAGGTCTTCTCAACTCACTCCTCAAGTTTGCTAATTTCTTCATGTCTCTCGACCCGAGTTTCAAAATCTTGATTTTTTAATTCCATATCATAGCTAGCGTTGTTAGCTTCGATTCGCATGTTTGAACACAGAAATCCGATATCACACGAGCGAGGTATGAACATTTTAATTTACTCAGGGGCTCCTCTCAACTCCCTCCTCAAGTTTTCTATTTTCATCATGTCTCTCGACCTGAGTTTCAAAATCTTTATTTTTAATTCCAAATTATAGCTAGCGTTGTTAGCTTTAAATCGCATGTTTGAACACAAAAATACGATATTAGACGAGCCAGGTATGAACATTTTAATTTACCTACTAGGTCTTCTCAACTCACTCCTCAAGTTTGCTAATTTCTTCATGTCTCTCGACCCGAGTTTCAAAATCTTGATTTTTTAATTCCATATCATAGCTAGCGTTGTTAGCTTCGATTCGCATATTTGAACACAAAAATCCGATATCACACGAGCCAGGTATGAACATTTTAATTTACCTACTAGGTCTTCTCAACTCCCTCCTCAAGTTTGCTAATTTCTTCATGTCTCTCGACCCGAGTTTCAAAATCTTGATTTTTTAATTCCATATCATAGCTAGCGTTGTTAGCTTCGATTCGCATGTTTGAATACAAAAATCCGATATCACACGAGCCAGGTATGAACATTTTAATTTACCTACTAGGTCTTCTCAACTCACTCCTCAAGTTTGCTAATTTCTTCATGTCTCTCGACCCGAGTTTCAAAATCTTGATTTTTTAATTCCATATCATAGCTAGCGTTGTTACCTTCGATTCGCATGTTTGAATACAAAAATCCGATATCACACGAGCCAGGTATGAACATTTTAATTTACCTAATAGCTCTTCTCAACTCCCTCCTCAAGTTTGCTAATTTCTTCATGTCTCTCGACCCGAGTTTCAAAATCTGGATTTTTTAATTCCAGATCATAGCTAACGTTGTTAGCTTCGATTCGCATGTTTGAACACAAAAATCCGATATCACACGACCCAGGTATGAACATTTTAATTTACTCAAGGGCTCCTCTCAACTCCATCCTCAAGTTTGCTAATTTCTTCATGTCTCTTGACCTGAGTTTCAAAATCTTGATTTTTTAATTCCATATCATAGCTAGCGTTGTTAGCTTCGATTCGCATGTTTGAACACAAAAATCCGATATCACACGAGCCAGGTATGAACATTTTAATTTACTCAAGGGCTCCTCTCAACTCCCTCCTCAAGTTTGCTAATTTCTTCATGTCTCTTGACCTGAGTTTCAAAATCTTGGTTTTTTAATCCCATATCATAGCTAGCGTTGTTAGCTTCGATTCGCATGTTTGAACACAAAACTCCGATATCACACGAGCCAGGTATGAACATTTTAATTTACCTACTAAGTCTTGTCAACTCACTCCTCAAGTTTGCTAATTTCTTCATGTCTCTCGACCCGAGTTTCAAAATCTTGATTTTTTAATTACATATCATAGCTAGCGTTGAGAGCTTCGATTCGCATGTTTGAATACAAAAATCCGATATCACACGAGCCAGGTATGAACATTTTAATTTACCTACTAGGTCTTCTCAACTCACTCCTCAAGTTTGCTAATTTCTTCATGTCTCTCGACCCGAGTTTCAAAATCTTGATTTTTTAATTCCATATCATAGCTAGCGTTGTTAGCTTCGATTCGCATGTTTGAATACAAAAATCCGATATCACACGAGCCAGGTATGAACATTTTAATTTACCTACTAAGTCTTGTCCACTCACTCCTCAAGTTTGCTAATTTCTTCATGTCTCTCGACCCGAGTTTCAAAATCTTGATTTTTTAATTATATATCATAGCTAGCGTTGTGAGCTTCGATTCGCATGTTTGAATACAAAAATCCGATATCACACGAGCCAGGTATGAACATTTTAATTTACCTAATAGCTCTTCTCAACTCCCTCCTCAAGTTTGCTAATTTCTTCATGTCTCTCGACCCGAGTTTCAAAATCTTGATTTTTTAATTTCATATCATAGCTAGCGTTGTTAGCTTCGATTCACATGTTTGAACACAAAAATCCGATATCACACGACCGAGGTATGAACATTTTAATTTCTTCAAGGGCTCCTCTCAACTCCCTCCTCAAGTTTTCTATTTTTATCATGTCTCTCGACCTGAGTTTCAAAATCTTGATTTTTTAATTCGAAATAATAGCTAGCGTTGTTAGCTTCGATTGGCATGTTTGAACACAAAAATCCGATATCACAGCAGCCAGGTATGAACATTTTAATTTACCTACTAGGTCTTCTCAACACACTCCTCAAGTTTGCTAATTTCTTCATGTCTCTCGACCCGAGTTTCAAAATCTTGATTTTTTAATTCCAGATCATAGCTAGCGTTGTTACCTTCAATTCGCATGTTTGAATACAAAAATCCGATATCACACGAGCCAGGTATGAACATTTTAATTTACCTAATAGCTCTTCTCAACTCCCTCCTCAAGTTTGCTAATTTCTTCATGTCTCTCGACCCGACTTTCAAAATCTGGATTTTTTAATTCCAGATCATAGCTAGCGTTGTTAGCTTCGATTCGCATGTTTGAACACAAAAATCCGATATCACACGACCCAGGTATGAACATTTTAATTTACTCAAGGGCTCCTCTCAACTCCCTCCTCAAGTTTGCTAATTTCTTCATGTCTCTTGACCTGAGTTTCAAAATCTTGATTTTTTAATTCCATATCATAGCTAGCGTTGTTAGCTTCGATTCGCATGTTTGAACACAAAAATCCGATATCACACGAGCCAGGTATGAACATTTTAATTTACTCAAGGGCTCCTCTCAACTCCCTCCTCAAGTTTGCTAATTTCTTCATGTCTCTTGACCTGAGTTTCAAAATCTTGGTTTTTTAATCCCATATCATAGCTAGAGTTGTTAGCTTCGATTCGCATGTTTGAACACAAAACTCCGATATCACACGAGCCAGGTATGAACATTTTAATTTACCTACTAAGTCTTGTCAACTCACTCCTCAAGTTTGCTAATTTCTTCATGTCTCTCGACCCGAGTTTCAAAATCTTGATTTTTTAATTACATATCATAGCTAGCGTTGAGAGCTTCGATTCGCATGTTTGAATACAAAAATCCGATATCACACGAGCCAGGTATGAACATTTTAATTTACCTACTAGGTCTTCTCAACTCACTCCTCAAGTTTGCTAATTTCTTCATGTCTCTCAACCCGAGTTTCAAAATCTTGATTTTTTAATTTCATATCATAGCTAGCGTTGTTAGCTTCGATTCGCATGTTTGAATACAAAAATCCGATATCACACGAGCCAGGTATGAACATTTTAATTTACCTACTAAGTCTTGTCAACTCACTCCTCAAGTTTGCTAATTTCTTCATGTCTCTCGACCCGAGTTTCAAAATCTTGATTTTTTAATTATATATCATAGCTAGCGTTGTGAGCTTCGATTCGCATGTTTGAATACAAAAATCCGATATCACACGAGCCAGGTATGAACATTTTAATTTACCTAATAGCTCTTCTCAACTCCCTCCTCAAGTTTGCTAATTTCTTCATGTCTCTCGACCCGAGTTTCAAAATCTTGATTTTTTAATTTCATATCATAGCTAGCGTTGTTAGCTTCGATTCACATGTTTGAACACAAAAATCCGATATCACACGAGCGAGGTATGAACATTTTAATTTACTCAAGGGCTCCTCTCAACTCCCTCCTCAAGTTTGCTAATTTCTTCATGTCTCTTGACCTGAGTTTCAAAATCTTGGTTTTTTAATCCCATATCATAGCTAGAGTTGTTAGCTTCGATTCGCATGTTTGAACACAAAACTCCGATATCACACGAGCCAGGTATGAACATTTTAATTTACCTACTAAGTCTTGTCAACTCACTCCTCAAGTTTGCTAATTTCTTCATGTCTCTCGACCCGAGTTTCAAAATCTTGATTTTTTAATTCCATATCATAGCTAGCGTTGTTACCTTCGATTCGCATGTTTGAATACAAAAATCCGATATCACACGAGCCAGGTATGAACATTTTAATTTACCTAATAGCTCTTCTCAACTCCCTCCTCAAGTTTGCTAATTTCTTCATGTCTCTCGACCCGAGTTTCAAAATCTGGATTTTTTAATTCCAGATCATAGCTAGCGTTGTTAGCTTCGATTCGCATGTTTGAACACAAAAATCCGATATCACACGACCCAGGTATGAACATTTTAATTTACTCAAGGGCTCCTCTCAACTCCCTCCTCAAGTTTGCTAATTTCTTCATGTCTCTTGACCTGAGTTTCAAAATCTTGATTTTTTAATTCCATATCATAGCTAGCGTTGTTAGCTTCGATTCGCATGTTTGAACACAAAAATCCGATATCACACGAGCCAGGTATGAACATTTTAATTTACTCAAGGGCTCCTCTCAACTCCCTCCTCAAGTTTGCTAATTTCTTCATGTCTCTTGACCTGAGTTTCAAAATCTTGGTTTTTTAATCCCATATCATAGCTAGCGTTGTTAGCTTCGATTCGCATGTTTGAACACAAAACTCCGATATCACACGAGCCAGGTATGAACATTTTAATTTACCTACTAAGTCTTGTCAACTCACTCCTCAAGTTTGCTAATTTCTTCATGTCTCTCGACCCGAGTTTCAAAATCTTGATTTTTTAATTACATATCATAGCTAGCGTTGAGAGCTTCGATTCGCATGTTTGAATACAAAAATCCGATATCACACGAGCCAGGTATGAACATTTTAATTTACCTACTAGGTCTTCTCAACTCACTCCTCAAGTTTGCTAATTTCTTCATGTCTCTCGACCCGAGTTTCAAAATCTTGATTTTTTAATTCCATATCATAGCTAGCGTTGTTAGCTTCGATTCGCATGTTTGAATACAAAAATCCGATATCACACGAGCCAGGTATGAACATTTTAATTTACCTACTAAGTCTTGTCAACTCACTCCTCAAGTTTGCTAATTTCTTCATGTCTCTCGACCCGAGTTTCAAAATCTTGATTTTTTAATTATATATCATAGCTAGCGTTGTGAGCTTCGATTCGCATGTTTGAATACAAAAATCCGATATCACACGAGCCAGGTATGAACATTTTAATTTACCTAATAGCTCTTCTCAACTCCCTCCTCAAGTTTGCTAATTTCTTCATGTCTCTCGACCCGAGTTTCAAAATCTTGATTTTTTAATTTCATATCATAGCTAGCGTTGTTAGCTTCGATTCACATGTTTGAACACAAAAATCCGATATCACACGAGCGAGGTATGAACATTTTAATTTACTCAAGGGCTCCTCTCAACTCCCTCCTCAAGTTTGCTAATTTCTTCATGTCTCTTGACCTGAGTTTCAAAATCTTGGTTTTTTAATCCCATATCATAGCTAGAGTTGTTAGCTTCGATTCGCATGTTTGAACACAAAACTCCGATATCACACGAGCCAGGTATGAACATTTTAATTTACCTACTAAGTCTTGTCAACTCACTCCTCAAGTTTGCTAATTTCTTCATGTCTCTCGACCCGAGTTTCAAAATCTTGATTTTTTAATTCCATATCATAGCTAGCGTTGTTACCTTCGATTCGCATGTTTGAATACAAAAATCCGATATCACACGAGCCAGGTATGAACATTTTAATTTACCTAATAGCTCTTCTCAACTCCCTCCTCAAGTTTGCTAATTTCTTCATGTCTCTCGACCCGAGTTTCAAAATCTGGATTTTTTAATTCCAGATCATAGCTAGCGTTGTTAGCTTCGATTCGCATGTTTGAACACAAAAATCCGATATCACACGACCCAGGTATGAACATTTTAATTTACTCAAGGGCTCCTCTCAACTCCCTCCTCAAGTTTGCTAATTTCTTCATGTCTCTTGACCTGAGTTTCAAAATCTTGATTTTTTAATTCCATATCATAGCTAGCGTTGTTAGCTTCGATTCGCATGTTTGAACACAAAAATCCGATATCACACGAGCCAGGTATGAACATTTTAATTTACTCAAGGGCTCCTCTCAACTCCCTCCTCAAGTTTGCTAATTTCTTCATGTCTCTTGACCTGAGTTTCAAAATCTTGGTTTTTTAATCCCATATCATAGCTAGCGTTGTTAGCTTCGATTCGCATGTTTGAACACAAAACTCCGATATCACACGAGCCAGGTATGAACATTTTAATTTACCTACTAAGTCTTGTCAACTCACTCCTCAAGTTTGCTAATTTCTTCATGTCTCTCGACCCGAGTTTCAAAATCTTGATTTTTTAATTACATATCATAGCTAGCGTTGAGAGCTTCGATTCGCATGTTTGAATACAAAAATCCGATATCACACGAGCCAGGTATGAACATTTTAATTTACCTACTAGGTCTTCTCAACTCACTCCTCAAGTTTGCTAATTTCTTCATGTCTCTCGACCCGAGTTTCAAAATCTTGATTTTTTAATTCCATATCATAGCTAGCGTTGTTAGCTTCGATTCGCATGTTTGAATACAAAAATCCGATATCACACGAGCCAGGTATGAACATTTTAATTTACCTACTAAGTCTTGTCAACTCACTCCTCAAGTTTGCTAATTTCTTCATGTCTCTCGACCCGAGTTTCAAAATCTTGATTTTTTAATTATATATCATAGCTAGCGTTGTGAGCTTCGATTCGCATGTTTGAATACAAAAATCCGATATCACACGAGCCAGGTATGAACATTTTAATTTACCTAATAGCTCTTCTCAACTCCCTCCTCAAGTTTGCTAATTTCTTCATGTCTCTCGACCCGAGTTTCAAAATCTTGATTTTTTAATTTCATATCATAGCTAGCGTTGTTAGCTTCGATTCACATGTTTGAACACAAAAATCCGATATCACACGAGCGAGGTATGAACATTTTAATTTACTCAAGGGCTCCTCTCAACTCCCTCCTCAAGTTTGCTAATTTCTTCATGTCTCTTGACCTGAGTTTCAAAATCTTGGTTTTTTAATCCCATATCATAGCTAGAGTTGTTAGCTTCGATTCGCATGTTTGAACACAAAACTCCGATATCACACGAGCCAGGTATGAACATTTTAATTTACCTACTAAGTCTTGTCAACTCACTCCTCAAGTTTGCTAATTTCTTCATGTCTCTCGACCCGAGTTTCAAAATCTTGATTTTTTAATTCCATATCATAGCTAGCGTTGTTACCTTCGATTCGCATGTTTGAATACAAAAATCCGATATCACACGAGCCAGGTATGAACATTTTAATTTACCTAATAGCTCTTCTCAACTCCCTCCTCAAGTTTGCTAATTTCTTCATGTCTCTCGACCCGAGTTTCAAAATCTGGATTTTTTAATTCCAGATCATAGCTAGCGTTGTTAGCTTCGATTCGCATGTTTGAACACAAAAATCCGATATCACACGACCCAGGTATGAACATTTTAATTTACTCAAGGGCTCCTCTCAACTCCCTCCTCAAGTTTGCTAATTTCTTCATGTCTCTTGACCTGAGTTTCAAAATCTTGATTTTTTAATTCCATATCATAGCTAGCGTTGTTAGCTTCGATTCGCATGTTTGAACACAAAAATCCGATATCACACGAGCCAGGTATGAACATTTTAATTTACTCAAGGGCTCCTCTCAACTCCCTCCTCAAGTTTGCTAATTTCTTCATGTCTCTTGACCTGAGTTTCAAAATCTTGGTTTTTTAATCCCATATCATAGCTAGCGTTGTTAGCTTCGATTCGCATGTTTGAACACAAAACTCCGATATCACACGAGCCAGGTATGAACATTTTAATTTACCTACTAAGTCTTGTCAACTCACTCCTCAAGTTTGCTAATTTCTTCATGTCTCTCGACCCGAGTTTCAAAATCTTGATTTTTTAATTACATATCATAGCTAGCGTTGAGAGCTTCGATTCGCATGTTTGAATACAAAAATCCGATATCACACGAGCCAGGTATGAACATTTTAATTTACCTACTAGGTCTTCTCAACTCACTCCTCAAGTTTGCTAATTTCTTCATGTCTCTCGACCCGAGTTTCAAAATCTTGATTTTTTAATTCCATATCATAGCTAGCGTTGTTAGCTTCGATTCGCATGTTTGAATACAAAAATCCGATATCACACGAGCCAGGTATGAACATTTTAATTTACCTACTAAGTCTTGTCAACTCACTCCTCAAGTTTGCTAATTTCTTCATGTCTCTCGACCCGAGTTTCAAAATCTTGATTTTTTAATTATATATCATAGCTAGCGTTGTGAGCTTCGATTCGCATGTTTGAATACAAAAATCCGATATCACACGAGCCAGGTATGAACATTTTAATTTACCTAATAGCTCTTCTCAACTCCCTCCTCAAGTTTGCTAATTTCTTCATGTCTCTCGACCCGAGTTTCAAAATCTTGATTTTTTAATTTCATATCATAGCTAGCGTTGTTAGCTTCGATTCACATGTTTGAACACAAAAATCCGATATCACACGACCGAGGTATGAACATTTTAATTTCTTCAAGGGCTCCTCTCAACTCCCTCCTCAAGTTTTCTATTTTTATCATGTCTCTCGACCTGAGTTTCAAAATCTTGATTTTTTAATTCGAAATAATAGCTAGCGTTGTTAGCTTCGATTGGCATGTTTGAACACAAAAATCCGATATCACAGCAGCCAGGTATGAACATTTTAATTTACCTACTAGGTCTTCTCAACACACTCCTCAAGTTTGCTAATTTCTTCATGTCTCTCGACCCGAGTTTCAAAATCTTGATTTTTTAATTCCAGATCATAGCTAGCGTTGTTAGCTTCGATTCGCATGTTTGAACACAAAAATCCGATATCACACGACCCAGGTATGAACATTTTAATTTACTCAAGGGCTCCTCTCAACTCCCTCCTCAAGTTTGCTAATTTCTTCATGTCTCTTGACCTGAGTTTCAAAATCTTGATTTTTTAATTCCATATCATAGCTAGCGTTGTTAGCTTCGATTCGCATGTTTGAACACAAAAATCCGATATCACACGAGCCAGGTATGAACATTTTAATTTACTCAAGGGCTCCTCTCAACTCCCTCCTCAAGTTTGCTAATTTCTTCATGTCTCTTGACCTGAGTTTCAAAATCTTGGTTTTTTAATCCCATATCATAGCTAGCGTTGTTAGCTTCGATTCGCATGTTTGAACACAAAACTCCGATATCACACGAGCCAGGTAGGAACATTTTAATTTACCTACTAAGTCTTGTCAACTCACTCCTCAAGTTTGCTAATTTCTTCATGTCTCTCGACCCGAGTTTCAAAATCTTGATTTTTTAATTACATATCATAGCTAGCGTTGAGAGCTTCGATTCGCATGTTTGAATACAAAAATCCGATATCACACGAGCCAGGTATGAACATTTTAATTTACCTACTAGGTCTTCTCAACTCACTCCTCAAGTTTGCTAATTTCTTCATGTCTCTCGACCCGAGTTTCAAAATCTTGATTTTTTAATTCCATATCATAGCTAGCGTTGTTAGCTTCGATTCGAATGTTTGAACACAAAAATCCGATATCACACGACCCAGGTATGAACATTTTAATTTACTCAAGGGCTCCTCTCAACTCCCTCCTCAAGTTTGCTAATTTCTTCATGTCTCTTGACCTGAGTTTCAAAATCTTGATTTTTTAATTCCATATCATAGCTAGCGTTGTTAGCTTCGATTCGCATGTTTGAACACAAAAATCCGATATCACACGACCCAGGTATGAACATTTTAATTTACTCAAGGGCTCCTCTCAACTCCCTCCTCAAGTTTGCTAATTTCTTCATGTCTCTTGACCTGAGTTTCAAAATCTTGATTTTTTAATTCCATATCATAGCTAGCGTTGTTAGCTTCGATTCGCATGTTTGAACACAAAAATCCGATATCACACGAGCCAGGTATGAACATTTTAATTTACTCAAGGGCTCCTCTCAACTCCCTCCTCAAGTTTGCTAATTTCTTCATGTCTCTTGACCTGAGTTTCAAAATCTTGGTTTTTTAATCCCATATCATAGCTAGAGTTGTTAGCTTCGATTCGCATGTTTGAACACAAAACTCCGATATCACACGAGCCAGGTATGAACATTTTAATTTACCTACTAAGTCTTGTCAACTCACTCCTCAAGTTTGCTAATTTCTTCATGTCTCTCGACCCGAGTTTCAAAATCTTGATTTTTTAATTACATATCATAGCTAGCGTTGAGAGCTTCGATTCGCATGTTTGAATACAAAAATCCGATATCACACGAGCCAGGTATGAACATTTTAATTTACCTACTAGGTCTTCTCAACTCACTCCTCAAGTTTGCTAATTTCTTCATGTCTCTCGACCCGAGTTTCAAAATCTTGATTTTTTAATTCCATATCATAGCTAGCGTTGTTAGCTTCGATTCGCATGTTTGAATACAAAAATCCGATATCACACGAGCCAGGTATGAACATTTTAATTTACCTACTAAGTCTTGTCAACTCACTCCTCAAGTTTGCTAATTTCTTCATGTCTCTCGACCCGAGTTTCAAAATCTTGATTTTTTAATTATATATCATAGCTAGCGTTGTGAGCTTCGATTCGCATGTTTGAATACAAAAATCCGATATCACACGAGCCAGGTATGAACATTTTAATTTACCTAATAGCTCTTCTCAACTCCCTCCTCAAGTTTGCTAATTTCTTCATGTCTCTCGACCCGAGTTTCAAAATCTTGATTTTTTAATTTCATATCATAGCTAGCGTTGTTAGCTTCGATTCACATGTTTGAACACAAAAATCCGATATCACACGACCGAGGTATGAACATTTTAATTTCTTCAAGGGCTCCTCTCAACTCCCTCCTCAAGTTTTCTATTTTTATCATGTCTCTCGACCTGAGTTTCAAAATCTTGATTTTTTAATTCGAAATAATAGCTAGCGTTGTTAGCTTCGATTGGCATGTTTGAACACAAAAATCCGATATCACAGCAGCCAGGTATGAACATTTTAATTTACCTACTAGGTCTTCTCAACACACTCCTCAAGTTTGCTAATTTCTTCATGTCTCTCGACCCGAGTTTCAAAATCTTGATTTTTTAATTCCAGATCATAGCTAGCGTTGTTAGCTTCGATTCGCATGTTTGAACACAAAAATCCGATATCACACGACCCAGGTATGAACATTTTAATTTACTCAAGGGCTCCTCTCAACTCCCTCCTCAAGTTTGCTAATTTCTTCATGTCTCTTGACCTGAGTTTCAAAATCTTGATTTTTTAATTCCATATCATAGCTAGCGTTGTTAGCTTCGATTCGCATGTTTGAACACAAAAATCCGATATCACACGAGCCAGGTATGAACATTTTAATTTACTCAAGGGCTCCTCTCAACTCCCTCCTCAAGTTTGCTAATTTCTTCATGTCTCTTGACCTGAGTTTCAAAATCTTGGTTTTTTAATCCCATATCATAGCTAGCGTTGTTAGCTTCGATTCGCATGTTTGAACACAAAACTCCGATATCACACGAGCCAGGTAGGAACATTTTAATTTACCTACTAAGTCTTGTCAACTCACTCCTCAAGTTTGCTAATTTCTTCATGTCTCTCGACCCGAGTTTCAAAATCTTGATTTTTTAATTACATATCATAGCTAGCGTTGAGAGCTTCGATTCGCATGTTTGAATACAAAAATCCGATATCACACGAGCCAGGTATGAACATTTTAATTTACCTACTAGGTCTTCTCAACTCCCTCCTCAAGTTTGCTAATTTCTTCATGTCTCTCGACCCGAGTTTCAAAATCTTGATTTTTTAATTCCATATCATAGCTAGCGTTGTTAGCTTCGATTCGCATGTTTGAACACAAAAATCCGATATCACACGAGCGAGGTATGAACATTTTAATTTCTTCAAGGGCTCCTCTCAACTCCCTCCTCAAGTTTTCTATTTTCATCATGTCTCTCGACCTGAGTTTCAAAATCTTGATTTTTAATTCCAAATTATAGCTAGCGTTGTTAGCTTTGAATCGCATGTTTGAATACAATAGTACGATATCACACGAGCCAGGTATGAACATTTTAATTTACCTACTAGGTCTTCTCAACTCACTCCTCAAGTTTGCTAATTTCTTCATGTCTCTCGACCCGAGTTTCAAAATCTTGATTTTTTAATTCCATATCATAGCTAGCGTTGTTAGCTTCGATTCGCATGTTTGAACACAAAAATCCGATATCACACGAGCCAGGTATGAACATTTTAATTTACCTACTAGGTCTTCTCAACTCACTCCTCAAGTTTGCTAATTTCTTCATGTCTCTCGACCCGAGTTTCAAAATCTTGATTTTTTAATTCCATATCATAGCTAGCGTTGTTAGCTTCGATTCGCATGTTTGAACACAAAAATCCGATATCACACGAGCCAGGTATGAACATTTTAATTTACCTACTAAGTCTTGTCAACTCACTCCTCAAGTTTGCTAATTTCTTCATGTCTCTCGACCCGAGTTTCAAAATCTTGATTTTCTAATTACATATCATAGCTAGCGTTGAGAGCTTCGATTCGCATGTTTGAATACAAAAATCCGATATCACACGAGCCAGGTATGAACATTTTAATTTACCTAATAGCTCTTCTCAACTCCCTCCTCAAGTTTGCTAATTTCTTCATGTCTCTCGACCCGAGTTTCAAAATCTTGATTTTTTAATTCCATATCATAGCTAGCGTTGTTAGCTTCGATTCGCATGTTTGAACACAAAAATCCGATATCACACGAGCGAGGTATGAACATTTTAATTTCTTCAAGGGCTCCTCTCAACTCCCTCCTCAAGTTTTCTATTTTCATCATGTCTCTCGACCTGAGTTTCAAAATCTTGATTTTTAATTCCAAATTATAGCTAGCGTTGTTAGCTTTGAATCGCATGTTTGAATACAATAGTACGATATCACACGAGCCAGGTATGAACATTTTAATTTACCTACTAGGTCTTCTCAACTCACTCCTCAAGTTTGCTAATTTCTTCATGTCTCTCGACCCGAGTTTCAAAATCTTGATTTTTTAATTCCATATCATAGCTAGCGTTGTTAGCTTCGATTCGCATGTTTGAACACAAAAATCCGATATCACACGACCCAGGTATGAACATTTTAATTTACTCAAGGGCTCCTCTCAACTCCCTCCTCAAGTTTGCTAATTTCTTCATGTCTCTTGACCTGAGTTTCAAAATCTTGATTTTTTAATTCCATATCATAGCTAGCGTTGTTAGCTTCGATTCGCATGTTTGAACACAAAAATCCGATATCACACGAGCCAGGTATGAACATTTTAATTTACTCAAGGGCTCCTCTCAACTCCCTCCTCAAGTTTGCTAATTTCTTCATGTCTCTTGACCTGAGTTTCAAAATCTTGGTTTTTTAATCCCATATCATAGCTAGCGTTGTTAGCTTCGATTCGCATGTTTGAACACAAAACTCCGATATCACACGAGCCAGGT
>NW_028230702.1:0-42901 GCF_043228905.1 Azolla caroliniana
ACCATATAGATAAGATGTTTAGCACATTCTCCAGACAGTTGTCTCGGCATGATGCTTTCACTTTACCTAAACTATTTGATGTCATTTGTGATGCATATACACCACGCCCAAAAGTGTTACACTTGAAGGAGGTATATGACTTTAAGAGATATATATTAGATGGGGGTGGTGGGAATGTTAAAGTGCTTGCTCAGTTAAACAATATAAGTTTCAATCACATTTTTTTGATAAAGAAAAATGGAATAAGTGGTTCTACACTTTTGTATGCTAAACAATATTCATCTTCTACAACATGGGAACCTGAAGGTGGTTGCCAGTTATTACTTTGTATGCCGAGTACAATTGTCCATGGAGCTAAGCAAATGCCAATTGAGAAGAAAGGACAGTTGCAGAGCGACTTGGTATCAGAACAAAAACGGTCATGGCTCCAAGCCTTAGAAGAAAAAAGAAAGCATATTGAGGCCGCCAAGAAATATGCCGCACAACAAGACACGTCATGGTGGGATGTATTTTATAGTGATCAGAAAGAAATTATAGACAATTGTGTATCTGTTGATAATTGGAATTTGGAAACGCCATTCACATGGTCGCTGCAACATGATCGCGTAAATAGAAGTCCGGAGCGACTAGTAAATGCGATTAATGACAGCTTGGTCCATCCACAACAAAGAGACATTTATGTGGGACCAAGGATGACCAAAGCAGCCGAAGCTAGATGGCAAGGAAATTTGCAAGAGCTCACCGTGGGGATGTTGATTGCAACGCCGGCTGATGAGAACTCACATGGCCACCAATTTTGGGTTGGTAAAATTCTAGAAGTGCTAATGCATGAAATAGAAAACACGATCAAGTCTATAAATGTTCATTGGTACAACACTAGAAGTGCAAATGCTTTTATAGGTAAGTATACATTGGAGATGATTGAATGCCAAACAAGAAGGGGAGGTAGGAAGAGGAAGCGAAACATTCGTAACACCTCGACCCTTGATATCTCTGATGTGGATATCATCGTGTACGACTTCACACTTACAAAAGCCGGACGATTAAGGAAGTCAACAATAGATATAATAAAAGAAAAATTACCAGGTCTACAAGGTGGCTCGAGTCAAAGGCAAACGAGATCTGCTACATATAATCTAGAGTCAAACCATTTGGTTTATGACGAAGATAATGCACTGATTGGTACATCCGAGGATGATGAGGAGGAATCGTCATTGTATATTAGTTATAGTAGTGATTCTCCGTAAAGGAGTGATCATGAATGTATATTTGGCTATTAAGTGTAACTACATTCCGCTTGTAACAAATCGAGTAATATAAAATCATGTGTTTTGAATTCTTATGATTTCCCAAAAATCGTTTCTTATAAAATAACATTGGTTGTAAAGTTTGTGATATAAATTGAGAATGTATGTTTTTGAAATTCGTCTTTTTTTAGTTACTTCTAAATCACGAAAATAGTGGATTTTTAACCTTTTTCATAGTATGTTTGAACTTGTATGATACTGGTATCAATGTGTTTTGTAAAATCATTGAAAAACCCCTAAAATTTCCCTTATCCTTCCATTTATGCGCGATCCTTCCACTTGTGAACGCGAACGTGTTATATGCTCTACCATTGATTTCGAGCCTCCTGGAACGTCTCAATGGAGCTAAGTATTTCACAAAGTTAGATCTTCAAGGTGCTTACAATCTTGTTCAAATTCTTCTTGGGGATGAATGGAAGACTGCTTTCCGTACTCGCTATGGTCATTTTGAGCATACAATGATGCCATTTGGTCTCACGAATGCACCAACAGTTTTCCAACATATGGCGAATGACATTTTTCGAGATTTCCTCGATATTTTCGTCATAATTTACCTGGATGATATATTGATCTACTCAAAAACTCAAGAGGATCATGATATACACGTTCGACAAGATTTACAACAGTTGCGTGAATATGGTCTCTATGCAAAATTGGAGAAGTGTAGTTTCGACCAGTGTCAAGTGGAATTTTTGGGGTACATAGTCTCTGCACATGGCATCTCTATGGATCCAGCAAAGGTTCAAACAGTTTTGAATTGGCAAACATGACAGTCTGTGCGAGATGTACAATGTTTTTTAGGGTTCACAAACTTTTATCGCAAGTTCATCAAAGATTATTCAAAGATCGTATTGCCCCTCACTCAACCGACACAGAAGAATCGACCATTTGTGTGGAGTATAAATGCAAGCTCTGCATTTGAAGGATTAAAGCAAGCATTTACATCCGCACCAATTTTGATGCATGTTGATCCATTGAAACGCTTTATACTGGAACCTGATGCATCGAACTTCGCACTAGGAAGCGTATTATCCCAGATTAGCAATGATGGCCAACTGCACCCTGTGGCTTTTCATTCACGGAAATTCGAAGTTGTAAAAATCAACTATGAGATTCACGACAAAGAGCTTCTTGCCATTGTGGATTCTTTTCAACAATGGCGTCATTTTTTGGAGGGTTCGTCTCAACAAATCATTGTCTATAATGATCATAAAAATCTAACTTACTTCCAAAGTGCTCGAGTCTTGAGTTGTCGACAATCTCGTTGGGCGCAGTTTTTAACTCGTTTTGACTTCATAATTTTATATCGCCCTGGAACGCAACATGGAAAAGCAGATGCTTTATCTCGACGTTCATATATGGAACTTCAACCAGGAGAGGCTGCATTTGAAAGTCAAAAGCAAATCCTCTTGGGTCCTGACCGTCTACGACTAATGGCTTTTCATGCTATAGACACACCCGAGGATTCAAGTCTTCTAGACTCCATTGGGGAGCATATTGAGACTAATGAATTCGCTCAATATATTTTGAACCATATTATCCTAGATCGTGCTTCTTGTTCACAATCTCAAAATCCTCATCAAGACTATAACCAGTTCGATTGGCATGATGGTTTACTTTTTCAACAAAATCGCTTATATGTGCCTGATGGTCCTTCTCGACTCCAAGTCTTGCAACAATGTCATGACACACCAATGGTTGGACATTTCGGCAACCACAAGACTTTGGCATTAATTTCTCAAAGGTATTGTTGCCAGGACTTCGCAATTTTGTTACGGATTATGTTCGTAGCTGTGATACATGTTGCCGATCCAAAAAACCTCGACATCATCCATATGGCTTATTACAAGCAATGCCTATTCTTGAGAGTCCATGGAAATCTATTTCATTGGACTTCATTACGGATCTACCACCTTCCAAGGGTTTTAATTCTATTCTCATGGTAGTAGATCGTTTTACCAAGTTGGCACATTTTCTTCCCTGCACAAAGGCCATTACGAGCCAAGAGACAGCCGAGTTACTCATGCGAGAGGTGTTTCGGCATCATGGTCTTCCTAATGATATTATTAGTGATCGGGGTCCCCAATTCATCTCAAAATTTTGACGGCACATGTTCAAACTCTTACATACTTCTTGCAAACTCTCTTCCGGCTACCATCTAGAAACTAATGGACAGAGTGAGCGCACTAACCAAACAGTAGAACAATATCTTCGTTGTTTTGTCAACTATCAACAAGATGATTGGGTTGATCTATTACATTTGGCGGAATTTGCTTACAACAACTCATAACATTCTTCTACTGGATATTCCCCATTTTTTGCAAACATTGGGTACTATCCTCGTTGGACTATGCTTGAACATCCCGAACTCCCGACAAATCTGGTTGCTGAAGATCTGCTCACCCAACTCCAAGAAGTTCAAGATATCCTTTTGCACCATTTATGTGATGCTCAAAACACTCAAAAGAAGGTTGCCGACCGTCATCGACGTGATTCATCGACTATGTTTTAGGTGGGAGATGGAGTATGGCTTTTACAAGGTCGCATTAAAACAACCCGACCTTGCTGCAAATTGGATTATCAACGTTTTAGCCCATATGTGATATCTGGTAAGATCAATGATGTGGCATTTCGCCTTGATCTTCCCCCTCATATGCATATTCACCCGGTCTTCCATGTTTCACTTTTGGAGCCGTACACAACCAGCTCTATTCCAGGCCATCTTACATCTCCCCCACCCCCAATCGAAGTTTCGGATGGCTCCGAATATGAAGTTGCTTCCATTCTCGACTCCAAGATCGTTCGCAACAAACTATATTATTTGGTTGACTGCTTAGGTTATACACCTAATGATCGAACATGGGAACCTCTTGAGAATCTTGCTAATGCCTCTGAAATGGTTGTTGCGTTTCACAACAAATATCCCCATAAGCCAAGTTCGAAATCTTGTCTTCCGACTCGTGGAACTCGTCGTCGAAAAGGGGGGATAATGTCATGACGACATACATTTTGGCCTTACAAGGATTTTAAGCCCAAGACGTATTGGTCTATATGTTAAACCTTTAACCATTATACTAACATATATGATGTATAGTTATGATAAATGTATTATTAGTTATTACAAGATATTTAGAGTATTCTAGAACATTCTAGAGTATTCCAGAACATTCTAGGATATTCCATTATTATATTAAATATCATATATATCTAAAATATTCTAGAACATTCTAGAATACTCCATAAGGACCTATAAATAAGTGTCTATTCATTCATCACAACTCATTCGGTTCAACATCAGTCTTTAGCCCTTCGCCTACTCATTGTAATCTTGTTTTATCATAATATAATCTCATTTCTATTTCAAGTCTTATCTCTCTCACTCTCTCTCACTCACTCTCTCTCACACGCACACACACACCCTCTCTCTTTCACTATCGCACTCGTTCTCACTCTATCTCCTACCCACGAGTCTCGATAGGCGGGGACCTTATCTACCTCGATGAAGACTAGACCAAGATGCAAATTGAGCATCGTAAAAATTGTATGCCGCGAGTCATACAAGCTCGTAAAGAGGGGCATCGTGCTTTTTACCGAGACAGATGTTTGATAATAAATGATCGCGCCACCAATTGACGGCGTGTGGCCCATGTGACAGACAATAAACTTTGGATGACTTTATGGAACTGTAATGGTGCACTTTGGACACACCTTGGCCGTCTAGAGGAGATTTTGAAGGTATCTGACATACTTTTTTTTAGTATAAACACATCAAAGCCCAAATCGAGGACTACCACGAGTTGAGGGTTTTTGTTGGGAATCTGTCTTTAGACAAACCTCACATCGACATACTACTAGAGGGTTTGGAGGGGTTTTGATACTATTTCAGAGAGATATATATAATAGGATAGAAATACTAAAGAAACACCCAAAAGCCCATTTTATGTGGGTGAAAGTTCTCACTAGCAAGGATCAGACGATATTTATCACCGTGTGTTACTTCCCCCCGAAAGGATCCCAATATAATTGTAGAAAGTAGCGTGTGGAAGCAGGTATGAAGACCGAACAGAAGGAAGAAAACTCAGGTTTTAATGGAGAGCTTGAGCTTACGCAGTATACTCGGGAGAGACAGAGAGAGTGAGAGAGAGAAACACAAGAACTATGTTTTTAACAAAAACTCGATTCACTACTCTATACATATGTGTGCTCCATGAACACTTTTATACAAGTCCTCGAACTGACAGAAGTACTGACCGTACTTCAATGCTCTTTAAGAGCTCCTACACTAACTCCCAAATATATTCCTCACGGAATATCTTTCCTAACGGCCTCCCGGTTTACGCACTCGGCCTAACCGATCGGTCCCAACCGATCCGGTCCTCGGCTTCTTCAGCCGATCCGGCCGATGTTGAGCTTGTCTCTCAACACTCCCCCTCAAGCTCAACTTGAGGCTCTTCGGGATCTTCACAACTCCGGTTCCTCCTGGCTTCACGCCTCGCTCGCGCTCCTCGACCTGTTCAACTCCGCGCGCTTCGACCCTTCCGGTCGGCTTGTCTACTCATGTGGCCCTCTTCAGCTCTTCAGCTGTTGTGGTGTTGACGCTTCTTCTGTTGCCTTTTCTTCCGCTTGGGCCTCGGTTGATTCAGTGTGTCTGAATCAAACATCCGAACCGACTCGGCTACCCCCGATCGGTTTTCGCTCTGGTCCGAGTTGGCTATCTCCAACTCGTCTTCGGTCTTCTCGCCCTCGATGGCGTCATCTTCCCAATTCGTGGTCGGCTTCGTCTCTCTCCTTCGGCTGCTCCCCTTTTGTTCGCTTTCGGATTTTTCCGCGGGTCCGCCCTCGGCTTCTTCAGCCGATCCGAAGTTGAACTCGACAACCGAGTCAACCGACTCGGTGTCGTGGTCTCCACTCCTTTCCTGCTGCCTTGCTTGGTCGTTCGGGACTGTTCTCCCCCTCAAGTTTGGCACGTCGAGGTGACACAATCCGAGCGCACCTGAGAATTGCTGCAACTTGTCAAGACCAAGAGGCTTGGTGAAGATGTCGGCAGTCTGCCGATCCGTCGGCACGTACTGAAGTTCGACTTCACCGGAAAGGACATGCTCACGGACGAAATGGTAGTGCACCTCAATGTGCTTGGTCCGTGCGTGGAAAACGGGGTTTTTCGCGAGCTGGATGCTACTGAGGTTGTTGCAATAGATCGTCGTCGGATCTGACACCTCTTGTAGGTCCTTAAGTAGTCGCTTCAACCATATGGGTTTGCATGTCGCGACAGCCGCTCCTCGGTACTCAGCTTAGGTGCTCAACAGTGCAACTGTCGGTTGCTTCTTACTGCTCCACGCGATCGCGGAACTCCCAAGGGAGAACGCGTATCCGGACATGGATCGGCGATCGGCGACGTTGCCAGCCCAATTAGCATCGGTGTAGCCGACTAACCGCGCGGCTGCACCGGTCCGATATAGCAGTACGCGGTCCTTCGTGCAGCTTACGTACCGCAGTACGCGTTGCACACACTGAAGGTGCACCTCGGTAGGTCGCGCCATGAACTGACTGATCACCCCGATCGGATAACTGAGGTCGGGTCGGGTGATGGTCAAGTATATGAGGCTTCCGACAATTAGTCGGAACCTCATCGGGTCGCATACCTTTCCCGTGTCGGGACGAAGCTTGACGGTTCTGTCCAGAGGAGTCGAGACGGACTTACAGTCGGCCATCCCGAATTTGAAGAGCATACTCAGCACGTAATGACGTTGGCTGATCAATAAGTCTTCGGGGGTATGGATCACTTCGATCCCGAGGAAGTAATGAAGGTCCTCCAGATCCTTCATGTCGAACGACGCCGCAAGTTGGAGCTTCACGCGGTCAATTTCACCTAGGTCGGCGCCGGTGAAGTCCAAGTCATCAACATATAGTAAAATACTAACCGGTCCGGGTCAACCTTTCCGGATGAACAGGGAAGAGTCCGATTTTGACGTGACGAAGCCCATCCAACGCAGTTGTTGCGTGATCTTCGCGTTCCAGGCACGCGGGGCTTGCTTCAGTCCGTAAAGGGACTTCTTCAGTCGGCATACTGCCGAGGAGTTCGTTCCGGAGTGAAATCCGGGGGGTTGTACCATGTACACCTGTTCCTCAAGGTCACCTTGCAGGAACGCATTCTTTACATCCATCTAATGTAAGTGCCACCCCTTCACCGCAGCTACTGCGAGCAAAACACCGACGGTCGTCATTTTCGCGACCGGCGCAAACGTTTCATCGTAGTCGATGCCGTGTTTCTGCGCGTAGCCCTTTGCCACTAGCCGAGCCTTGTACCGGTTAACGGAGCCATCGGTGTTGTACTTGACCTTGTACACCCACCTACACCCGATCGGTTTTACCCCTTTTGGTGCGTCAACCAGGTCCCATGTCTCGTTCTCCGCCAATGCGTGCATCTCTTCCTCCATCGCGGCACGCCAATTCGCATCTTTAGCCGCTTCTGCGTAGCTCTCCGGCTCACGCACTTCCACTACACGGGTCATGTACGCATAATGATGCGACATGTACTCGTTGTATCCGAACCGCAAGACAGGGTTCTTCTGGCGGGTAGATCGGCGTAATCTCAAATTAGCCGATGTCGAGGCCTTCTCGGTCGACGCGGTCTTCACCTTAAAAGACCCGTCACCGGTTCCCTCGGAGTCGGACTCGCGTCTCTCTGACTCGTTCCTATCCGTGCCGGAATCTGACACCTTCTTCTTTCCTTTCTCTTTGCGCGTAAGCCGTCTCCTCGGCTTCTTGTGCGGGGAATGCACGGCCGAGTCTCCACTACTCGCCGACTCTTCATCGGACTGGTCGTACTAACTCAGTCGTCCAATCGGTCCACTTAACCGGAGTGAAATCGGACTCTCTTCGCGGGTCTCGATTTTGGGCTCATCCGGAGGCATCTCGGCCTCGATGACCTCATCATCAGACCTCGGATTGGAGTCGGGGTTCGTAGTCGGGGGCAAGTACCAGGACGCGGACTCGTCAAACACAACGTCGCGGTTGACACGCGCTTGTTTGGTGCGAGGGTTATAGCACTTATAACCCTTCTGCTCGTCCGAGTAACCGACCAAGATGCATTTCTCGGCCTTTGCATCGAGCTTCCTCCTTTTCTCCTTCGGTATATGCACATACGCAATGCTACCGAACACCCTCAAGTGTCGCAAGTTCGGCTTCGTTCCGAAATATAGCTCGTGCGCCGACACTTTGTCTCCGATCCGGTTCTGGATGTATACCGTGGTCTTTACCGCCTCGGCCCAGTAGAACTTGGGCAAGCTCTTCTCCTCCAGCATTGCTCGTGCCGCTTCCACAACTGACTGATTCTTCCTCTCGGCCACGCCGCTTCCACAACTGAATTCGCGCCGAATTCCCATTTGTTGTAGATAACCGTTGAATTGACCAGAAAAGTACTCTTTCCCGCCATCTGACCACAGGCACCTGATCTTTCGTCCTGTTTCCGTTTCAACGAACCCTTTGAGGTCCTGGAAATAGTCGAAGACTTCGCTCTTCCTCTCAATGAGGTAGATCCACGTGTGCCGCGTGTGGTCGTCGATGAAGGAGATGAAATATCGGCTCCCGCCAAGACTAACGTTTTGTGTCGGCCCCCACACATCGGCGTGTATAAGGTCGAGCTTGTTCCGGCTCCGGTTTCGCTCGTTGGGGAAAGGAAGTCGGTGTTGCTTCCCGAGCTGGCAGGCTTCACAAATTTGTGCCTTTCGGCCACTAAATTTGGGCAATCCGAACACTACCTGTTTTGATTGCAGATCTTGAAGCTGCTGGTGGTTGACGTGGCCTATCTGCTTGTGCCACAAGTCGATGTCCGACTCGGGTTTTTGTCCCTTCGCGAACATTGCGGTGCCGCCGTCAGTGGAGTCAAGGATGAACATACTCCCGTCTCTGCGCCCTTGCACAATCACACGACCGTCTTCTTCAATGAAGCACCCGAGGTGTGTAAACTGAACCTCCATCCCTTGGTCGACGATCTGTCCGACCGAGACCAAGTTCTTCATGATTGTCGGAATGTGCAGCATGTTCATGAGTTTCCCTTTCTGCCCGACATGGCTAAGGGGAACTTCTCCGGCATTCGCGATTGGATGCGGAGTGTCGTCTCCTGTTGCGACTACTCCAGGTTGTATCGGTTTTTCAAGGTACGAGAACCACTCCTTATGGCTCATCATGTGGTTTGACGCGCCTGAGTCTACGTACCACACCTCGTCCGATCTCGGGGTGGTCTGTTTCATTGAGTTTGCTTCGTGTCTCGTCACGAAGGCAGTCCCTTCTCCGGCTCTCCCGAAGTCTTCGGCGTATTGCGATCGTTGCCGATTTCCCTTGTCGGTATGTCTGGAGCCGTTTCCGGAAACAGTTCTCTCCGAATCGACGCGCTTCTTCCAGCACTCACTTTCCCTGTGGCCTTTCTTGCTACAGTACCAACACTCCACGATGGCCTTCCCTTGCCGGTTCTCATCGCTTCGACTCCCCCTGTTTTCGGAGGGTCAAGAGTTGTTGTCGACATCACTTCGGTGCCTTCTTCCTTGATCTCGCCGGCCACCTCCATTGCGCGCCGACTCGCCTCGTCCTCCACGTCCACGAGGCCTATCTCCCTCCGTGTACAACATTCTGCTGTCGGTGTGCGTGCTTGTAGACACACCCGCGTGGTTCTCCTTTACCAGGAGCATCGACTGTAAGCCGAAAAAGGACGACGTATTCTCCCGGGTACACACAGCCGTTCGGAACGCTCCTAACTTCGACGCCAAACCTTCGAGACAAATCTGGACCATCTCGCTCTCCTCGATGTTCACCTCTATGCAGGCGAGGGAGTCACATATATTCTTGATCTTCGAGGTATAGTCCGCCACCGACAAGTCGCGTTGTCATAGGTTGCTCAACTCCTGTCGGAGTTGAAGCTTCCTGGCTGTGGTGCTCGTGGCGAAAATCTTCTTCAGATTTTCCCACGCCCCCTTCGGCGTCTTTGCATCCCAAACATAGCTCAATAGCTGTTCGCCCACACACGACGCGAAGCAGTATAATACCCTGCTCGCCGATTGCTACCACGACGGAAAGTCTCTGTGTGTCGATTCGGGTGCCGCGTCATTAGCTCCTTCGGGTCCCGAGCAGGTATTGGTGCATCTTGTAGGACCAAGACGCGTAGTTGGTTCTGTCGAGCTTCTCTGTTGGAAGCGAGCTCGCCATGCCTCTATCCATCGTTCTTCTTGTTCTTCTTCGTCAAGCTGTGTCAGCTGCAGAGAGGTTCTCAACCCTCGCGCTCTGATACCATGTAGAAAGTAGCGTGCGGAAGCAGGTATGAAGACCAAACAGAAGGTAGAAAACTCAGGTTTTAATGGAGAGCTTGAGTTTACGCAGTATACGCGGGAGAGACAGAGAGAGTGAGAGAGAGAAACACAAGAACTATGTTTTTAACAAAAACTCGATTCACTACTCTATACATATGTGTGTTCCATGAACACTTTTATACAAGTCCTCGAAGGACTGACAGAAGTACTGACCGTACTTCAATGCACAATATTTCAGATGGATAGAAACCTCGAAATGGTGAATGTTGACCCTTTAGACTTAGACATAATGTTGTCGTGCCTTTCGGCTCCGGATCGTTGCGTAAGTCAGGTGGAACCACTGACGTTTTGGACTAGGAGAAACAGGAATATGAGATAAGGCTAGTAATGAATAGGTAGAAAGAGAGGCAAGTTATGAATCTCATGACTCCCACGAGTTTAGTGTATTTAATCAATATTTAGATAGTAGGAGACAATTTAGATGACAAATTCGTGAATCCCACGAATATATTATATTGGTCAATCCTTACAAAATAATCAACAACAACCATATATATCTTTCTCCCCTCCTTATATAAGGATGGGAGAGACTAAGCATAGCTTCCTGCTTTTTCTAAACTGTTCATGCACACTTAATGTGCCTAAGTTGCTTTTTCCACTATGCTTTTATTTCCTAAATATAGTGCTCATGCACACTAGATGTGCATGAGTATTTTTTTATTGGTTTATATTTTTCTTGTAAATAAAGTATTCACGCACTCAAAGGTAGGCATAAATAAAAGTCTTATACCTTTTAAATCTATATTTATAACACTTATGATAAGTTAATACAATGGTAAAGTTTTGGTGTATTTACATGGAGGTATAGGGTTTGAATCTTACCCTATTCATGTAATAAATATTTTAATATTTTATTTTATTTATATATATGTACTTAAATCGGATATATTATTTTTTACATTTTTCACGTAGTGTGAGGACTACACTACGACAGTCACCCCCTCCGAATCCGCACATCCTCCGGTATGTCCCGAAGTTCCCGATGCATGTTATTCGTCTTCATCCTTAGCACTCTCCGATTCTCCCCTTATGTCGACTACGAGTTGTAGTTCACTTTCTTCGCTTTCTGTATCACCGCGATCTTTGTTCGGTTGCTCCTCGATGTCGGTCTTGTCTAGGGTTACATAGGGTTCTTTGTCAGTCCGCTTCTTGAAAATCTTTACCCCTTTCCCCGCTATAGGCACCCGTAGTATTGTTCCATTCAACTCGCATAGTCGGTAAGTTCCATTGTCGAAAACGTTCCGAACCTAGTATGGCCCAAACCACCTTTTCGCGAGCTTCGGTATCGTTGTATGTTGATGATCCAAACTACTATCATAGACAGGGTACTCCTCATCTGGTTCTCACCGGATCTGCACCATCCGGCTCTCCGTAGCCGAGTACTCCTCATCCGGTTTAGGGTTTGTTCATCGGCACTGTTCTTCTCTCTTCCATCCGAAGGGACCTATCTCCCAACACATTGCATTCATCATATGTGCAATCGAGTTCATTGCACCTTGTGGTAGTGTGCACATACGGACTAATCCTATCGATGTTCGCATGGTAGTGATGTCTCGGCTCTCCACAGCTAGTTGGAATTGGTCATACCCGGAGTATAGGTCTCTGATGGAGTATATTGCGCGTCCGGGAAATGCTTCCACAAATTCGTCTACTATCGGACCAACTCCGGAGTTCCGGATCGTGACCTTGTTCACCGGTTTCAAGTCTTGAATAAACCGGAGTGACCCATACTTCTTCGGAACCGTAAACCATCGATTTGAGTACAGAGTGTTTGATGGCTCTAGAATCCCCATTGCCACCTTCTCCTTGAGCAAGTCGATGACTTTCGGAATATGTGCCCATGGCACTGAAATCGGCTTCAAGTTCCACAACACATGATCAATCGCGAAGATCACCATCAACTCCACTATGTTTGGATCAACGCACCCGATCTCCTTCGATGTGAATGCAAATGCTTTTCCATGTTGTTCCAACATCTCACGAAACCATTCTTCTTCTTTTTGTAAGAGGAAACCACCTCCACCAATCTGAAGTTGAGGTAGTTGGATCATATGTATACTTGGGAGTAACTTTTAGTGCTCGCTTAGGTAAATTCTCGATGATCCAGGCAGCCAAAGATAGGCTAACGAGAGGGTATGCGTCCCTCTGACTCTTAGAGAGACAATGTCACCAAGCATACTTTCAAGAGCCACGGACTAAGGGATGGCTCTTTGACTCATTAGTGACCCCTTCCCTCATGCATGCATCAGTAGTATGGGCTCCAGGTCTACCATCTTTCATGTGGACACAATTAGAGAGACCTTTGGTGACGATGTTATCATGTCAACTCCGAAGCAAGTCAACAATACCACATAACATTAATATTTCATGACGAGCGTAATAAAGTGATACGCCAAGAAATATCGCAAATTTACACTTGATTTAAATGGATCACCCCACGAGAGTCACTCCCATCTAAAACGTTGTACTATAAGGAACACTTCTTGCAATTCTCTCATTTAGGTTTTATTACACAACCAAGATATCTAGATACATTCTTATCAAATGCACTAAGGGTTGCCATTGGACAACTTAGGATATCATCTCACCAACTTGAGATTGAGAATAGTCGGGCTAATAGAGTCCCTAGGGAGGAAAGGCTATGTAGGTTGTGCCACATAGAGGTAGAGGATGAGTATCACTTCACATGCAAGTGACCAACTTATGCCGAGATACAAGTGGAATACCAAGACATATTAGGACCCTCTCCCACCCTCTCCAAACTATTAGATACCACGGAAGTAAATAGACTAGGTAGGTATATCTTAGAGCTAAAACAACATAGGGAGAATAAATTACAAAGTGTTAACTATAACCCTTTTACTATTCATCAACTTGTAACTAGTGTAATTTTTCAGGAACAAGGGGAGACGATGAACGTGGATACACTTACGTCGCTCGGCCTCTCTTGAGGAAGCCGAAATGGAAAGAACAACCAAATGCCCTCGGATGTTGCGCTTCAAAACAAGTCGACACGTAGTAGAAAGGATTAAGAAGATAACGTGAGCTACATCGACTAGAAGCTATGATTGGGGTAACTTTTACATTCGGGCCATGGGCCACATCCACATTGAAACCCTTTGACCTCCCGCTTCTCTTCGAGAGACTTGGATGGAAATGAAATTAGGCCTAGTATAACATTATTTTCATTGTAGAACATATTTATTATTTTATTTTACTAGAACTATTTAGCTTAAAACTCTTTTTTTATTTTTAATTTTTAATTTTGATGAATGGGTAAATATCCCATTTTTTGTTGTAAACCATTTGTCTCATGGGCCAATTTTGGCCTTGGACGATGTTAATATATCTTTCTTTCTTTCTTCTTTCGGTCTCTCCAATGTATT
The DNA here is from genome assembly GCF_043228905.1 of Azolla caroliniana. Lineage (NCBI taxonomy): Eukaryota > Viridiplantae > Streptophyta > Polypodiopsida > Salviniales > Salviniaceae > Azolla > Azolla caroliniana. The sequence continues at coordinate 14,056 of NW_028230702.1, forward strand.
CTCTATGTAAGGTCTCCATTAAACCTTCTTCTCTACATTCTGTTGGTATCCGGCTGAGCCGGTTTGTCAGAGCGCGAGGGTTGCAGCCGATAGACACTTTCGAAGACAAACCCTAACACCCGGTGAAGAACAAAAGAGAACCAAGATGGACAAAGGTATGGCAAGCTCGCTTCCCATAGAAAAACTTGACTGGAGCAACTATGCATCCTGGTCGTATTAAATGCACCAGTACCTGCTGGGGCATGGATATTGGAGCTATGTGGAAGGAACTAATGAGGTAGCACTAGAGCTGGCACACAAGAACTTCCCCGCATGAGAACAAGGAGCGAGTAGAGTGCTTTACTGCCTCACGTCCTGTGTGCATGATCAGATGCTCGGCTACATCAAGGATCCAAAAACATTGAAGGAGGCCTGGGAAGTAAGTACCACAACCCGTAAGTTGCAGCTTTGGTAAGAGCTTAACAACATCCAGCAGAGAGATATGTTGGTTACGGACTACACCACCAAAATAAAGGAGATTTGTGACGTGCTTGGGTCCCTCAAGGTGACGGTGGACGAAGATGAAATGGTTCAAATATTCCTTGGTGGTCTAGCAAAACGGTTCGGGCTAATCCGGACGGCAATCTGCACTCGGGAGAAGCCACTGTCCTTCTTCGACCTGCAATCGATGTTGATGGTAAAAGAAAACCAAGAGAGTGGGTCGAGGACCACTCAACCGGACAATCGGAATTGTCGAAACCAGAGATGACACCCCTCGGTCACGAACGAGTGGAATGAGGCTAAATACTAAGAGAGAGCGAGAGCATAAGCAAGATCACAAGATTGTCAAGGACAAGTAGACGAGGCTAAATATTAAGAGATTGCGGGAGAGAGAGCATAGACAAGAGAACAAGCAAGAGAGAGGATAGACATATAAACAAGAACTGTATATGCTTTCGTAACTGGTGTTGTTCACCTTGTTTGTAATCAAGGTGCACCCCAGTATTTAACCAGGAATGTGGAGGTATGCATGAAAGCTAGAAGACTTCTAGAGAGTGCATGAAGATGCATTCTCTAGAGTCTAGAAGGTTCTTGAAAGTTCTAGTGATCAATCTATAATGAAATAAGTTGAGTCTTACACAATACTATAATAGATGAATGTAGCTTAATTGGTAAGGTTGCCCAATAGACCAGAAGGTCATGGGTTCAACCCTCAGCGGGGTGCGAGCTCGATCAATTTCCATTGGAACGGGGTCATCGTACGATGAAGATGGAGAAGATATCGAAGAGGTTTTCCACCTTGAAGTTGCTCGTTCCTCTTGACGAAGCTCAAACAACCGATTGTCACAACTAATTGCTTGCATGATGGCTTCTGACAATGACGTAGGCTCTAGAAAGTTGAGTGGTAAATTTTTAATCTCGCTTTGAAGGCCCCGACAAAAATGGTCCTAGAGAGCTTGGCCATCCCACTGAACATCACATGCTAATTGTCTAAATTCAGAGGCATAAACGGATACCGGACGCATAGCTTGATGTAATGAATAAAGGTTGGTGATGGCAGTTCGGCGTCGGTCTGTATCCCCAAATGTTGCCTCAAACTCTGCCAGAAAGGCAGGAAAATTTTGTAGAAGTGGTGATGAAGTTTCGACCAACGGTGCAAACCAGGCTTGTGCAGCTCCGGACAGAAGGGTCCCAATGAGACCAACTTGACGAAAATCATCTGCATACCGTTGAGACTGTAGTTGGATAATAAGCTTGATCTGATTTATGAACCCTCGGAAGTGCTTCCTCGTGCCATCGAACTTGTCAGGTAAACTAATATTGGGCTCCATACTTGTAGTGGGATGGGAAGGAGTCGGAGAAAGCCTAGATGAGGAACTAGGCTCTATAGGTAGAACATTTGTTGATGTAGGAGGAGAGTTGGTTTTTTCTTCGAGTTCGATCCGTGTTCCAACTTGAAGCTTTCGTAACGATTCCCGAAGATTGTCATTCTCAAGTTGAAGTTGATGCATGGTGTTACGGGCATGACCATTTAATATCCCGTGGTGAGAATTTACCGTAGTATTCTATACACGTGGATAAGTGTGAGAGTTAAACAAGAGTGTAAAGAAGGGGAGGATTACTTTTAATCCTGGGGATTGAGACAACCCATTAGGTCAAGTGTGAACTTGCTTGGGGGCCTTGGGTATCGCTATAAAAAAGAGGCCTAGCTACCCTCATTTGAGGATCTTTTGACTACATCGAGACTCTGCTCTTGTGGTGGGTCAACTCTTGTAGTGAGCGCGCCAGCACCAAGTACGACTCGACGCCATGACGGTGGTATGGGATGCCGATCGAGGCTCGAGTCCGTCTCGATCCCTTCGCTCGGGGGTGGTCAGGTGGATCGTTACCCTTCTTTCTCTTTCTCCTTTCTATCTATCATTAGTTTATCCTTATCTTAAGCTTACTTTAGTACCTAGATCTCTAATATTTGGTATCAGAGCTTTGTACTAATGTTTCTTTGTTTGTCTTTTGTCTTTTGATTGATGGTGATCGATCGATGTGCGGTCGGCCTTGATCCAGACAACGATCAACAAAGAACTTCGGTAACTCTTTCCGTAATTTTTTTTTCTATTCTCTCTTCTCCCATCTAATCATGTATTTAGTTTATATGTCAATTTTTCATTAAGTCAATGATGTGGTAGTGGTCTTTAATTGATTATCTAAAACGTTTACATATGTGCACGAGGTCAATACCTCATTTGACATATAAATAATATGTAATGAGTGTCGTATGCGTACGAGATTAATACCTCAATTACGTATTACATTCACGAACATATGTTACGTTTGCGTATGAGTTTAATACCTTGATTTGTTGTAAAGGATATGCGTTTGGTCTTGTATGCGTAAGAGGTTAATACCTCAATTGCGTATTACGATGATCTCTTATTTGTGGATGTTTCATGTGCATAGAGGTATATACCTCGATTACGTATCTCGATCACATCATTTGGGGCTATTTAATATAACGATATGTTTAATATAGGCATATGTGGTCACGTATATACGTATTTGATCGTATATATGTGATAAGTAAACATATGTGTATATTAGTTATTACGTGATTATATCGAAAGTTATCCTTGTCGGGAAAAGGATGTTGGTGGCCGTCCTCACATTTTTGTGAGAATGGCGTTGTCACCATCCCTTTTTCAACAATTTTTGATTGTTGACAACCCCGTTGATGACCTCGATTTCGTTACGTAAATAAACGCCTATAGCCATAATGATGTTGAGTACGTAGGGCTTGACCCACTTCAAGTGAGGTCGCTCTAATGACACACGTATCCAACATCCCTCCCTCGTTACATGGATACGATGCCACCATGAGCTCGTTCTTACGAGAGGCATTCGTAATGACGTGACCATGTGATGGGCCACGTGGGCCTACTACGAAACGAGGGCTCATTTGGCTTGACCATTAGGTTGCACTTTGGCATATGCCATCGTAATTACGAGACTTGAGGTTAGGTAACGTACCAACATAGTGTTGGTAAATGAGGGCGAAAAAAGGACCTTTGACATATATGTTCTTTTCAAGAAAACATATATGATCAAATGCCTTGCATATCTCTTATACGCATCAAACATTAAGCATTCGAGAAGAGCAACTTACTTGGTTGCCTCAAGTGTTTAATGTATTTGTTCTCGAGGTCTCGAGTTCAAATATGACCAAGACCATACAACATCCTTGATACATATGACTATAACACATGTTTAGACTTAAGGTCTAAGTGCACCTCGAGGTCCTCATAATAAGACTTAAAGAGTCGAAACCACATATGTGGCAAAGAAACATAGTTTATTGTTAACATTTTTTTCGTGTATAAACTACTCATAACGCGAACATACATGGTTGAGCCTCAGGGAGCCGCCATGAAAAAATCGATATAAAGATGAGGGAAAGAAATTAAATTGTCACCCCCATGGTTTTTAAAACACCTTTGTGTTACCATAGTAACCTGATCTTGAACCTCATCTCATACGTCTAGAGGGGTATTGACGTGAGATCATGATATCGATTAATGTTTGCCCATGATATGTTTACATCACGACATGATGTTATGACCATCTCTCTGACCTTATCCTATTTCTTTTCCAGAAATAATCTTTAATGGCTCAAATTAACGACCCGATGTCATCCGCTCAAGTGAAAGGAACTCAAGGGAATCCTCCTGGACAAATGTCCACTGAGATGTATTTGGCACAAATAACCCAATACCTTAGTTTCACCGCTCAACAGATGACCGAACTTCGGCAATCTCAGAGTGCTCTTGAGGCACGTGTCATTAGTCTACAACGTGAGACTAATAGACCTGATGAGCGACAAGGTGAACCATCATTTGTCGTTAAGCCATTTACGGGAGACAAAAAGGAAAGAACCGAAGAAGAAATCTGCACATGGCTGGGACGATGGGAGTCTCATTTTGAGCTCTATCCCACGCCAAATAGTACGAAGATTGCATATGTCGGCCGAGAACTCGGGGGTAAGCCCGCCGCCTAGACAGATTTTGTCACGGTTTTTAAGGGCCAATTTCTTCAACCTCCCTCTCGAACGGAGGCAGCACAAGCTTTAATGAACCTCTCTAGCAGGAAATTTTCCTCACAAGAAGACTATGTTCACCATGCTAGAACCCAAATCCAAAAATCGGGTCTAGAAGGGGACAATTGGTTGATAGCTTGTTTTGTCAATGGCATCCCCAATTCGGACTATCACTAGATAGTGCACGATAAGGATCCAAAATCCTTCGAAGAGGCCATTGAAATAGTTCTTCGCTATCAACGCACTTCGAAGAAGGACGACAACAAACCCAATAAAGCGCCCAGGACTAAGCAATCGCAATTCGTTGGGAAACGCAAGACACCCAACGAATTCATGGATCGCGATTGTAAGCGACAACATCCTTTTTGCATATTCTATAAAAAGAAGGGTCATACAGAAGATCAACGTCGAAAGCTCCAACGGAAAGAGCACGACAACAAAGCTAAAGCTGCAGACCATAAAGGTCAGATTGCTAATGTCCTTCAGGTCTATACACATCATTTAAGTAATTGTCAACGTTCTTTCCCTCACTATGTATTGGGTCCCAATGATTTACTACGTGCAAACGGGTATATCAATGGATCTCCCGTACAATTTTTATTTGATTCGGGAAGCTCACACAATTTTGTGAATGATCGTTTGGTTCAGATATGGGGAATCCAACCCACCGTAACTGATCACACCTACACGGTGCACTTCGCTAATGGAAGAGTACAATACATCAACGGGGCGATTCATTCATTAGGAATTTCTATTGATACTTATATAGAGGAAGTAGACTTCCATGTAATGAATCTTTTTACCACCGATGTAATACTGGGTTATCCTTAGTTTTATAATAAAAACTCTTCTTTATTTATTGATTGGGTTCATCATTCAATTACATTTGTACTGAACGATTGTACTCATTTTATTCAATGTGTAAAAAAACAATCCCTCTCGATTGTTTCCTCGTGTCCATCAAATATCCGAGTTGTCTTGTTCTACTCTATTTTATTGTGTACTTGATCCGGACATTCACATTTATAATATCGATAATGTCCCGGTTCAATTAACATATTTTGAACAACAACAACTTGATAAAATCTTAAATGATTTTCATGATGTTTTTCCAAGTGAACTACCTGATGGGTTACCTCCTAAACGTAATATAGACCATCGTATAGATATTGTACCTGGTGTTGCACCAATAAGTATACCTCCTTATCGCTTAAGTTGATCTGAAGAGGATGAGGTATCTGAGCAACTCAAGGACTATTTACGAATGGGTTATATACGTTATAGTAAATCTCCATGGGGTGCACCAATTCTCTTGGTAAAAAAGAAAGAGGGCACATGGCATATGTGTAATAATTACCGATTCTTGAATAAAGTGACGATCAAGAATTCGTACCCATTGCCTCGGGCTGACGATCTAATTGACCGTCTCCAGGGAGCTCAGTATTTTACGAAACTTGATCTCCGTACTCGCTACCATCAAATACGTATAAGTGAGGACGATGTTCCTAAAACGGCATTTCATACGTGCTATGGCCATTATGAGTTTTTGGTTATGCCTTTTGGTTTGACAAATGCTCCGACTACATTTCAACAAGAAATGAATGACATTTTCCGAGAACAACTTGGAAAATTTGTCGTTATTTTCTTGGATGATATTTTAGTTTATAGTCGTACACTACAAGAACATGCTAAACATGTCCGCTTTGTTTTACAAACATTGCGTGACAAACAGTTTGATGCGAAGATCTGAAAATGTGAGTTCTTCAAGAAATCAATTACTTATCTAGGACATCTCATAACCGAACAAGGAGTTGAAATTGATCCTTCTCGCATTGAGAAAATCAAGCTTTGGCCCACTCTTCAGAATATTCGAGAAGTTCGATCATTCCTTGGTTTTGTCGGGTTTTTGCGAAAGTCTCTTCGTAATTACTCCCAATTGACGACATTGTTTACTGATATTTTAAAAGGTCAAAACGCGTAAGTCTACAAAACCTATTGTGTGGAATGCTACACTAGACCTCGCCTTTAAGGAACTCAAGGACCTGGTTTACAAGGCTCCTTCACTTCTTTTACCTGATCCTTCAAAACCTTTTGAGGTTAAAACTGATGCAAGCGATTATGTTATAGGTGTTGTCTTGTATCAAGATGGTAAACTTGATTCTGCTCAATGTCGGTATACTGTTCAAGAAAAGGAATTATTTGCAGTTATACATGTGCTCAAAACATGGCGCCATTATCTTTATGGAAATCGCTTTGTGGTAACTACGGACCACGAGTCCTTGAAATATTTTTGTGACCAACAAGACCTGAAAGGTCGTAAGACACGATGGGCTGATCTCATCCAGGACTTTGATTTTTCCATACGATATCGTAAAGGTTCCATGAACACTATCGCTGATGCACTAAGTTGCATCCGTGAAGTTAACATGTTTAGCTTCACAGAAATAACATCACATCTTTATGATCACCTTCGAGGAAAGTATCCTGATGACAGTTATTTTGCAAAATACTGGGCAAGAGTTGAGTCTGGAACAGACACCACCACATCCTCGAAGGAATACTTCCACATTGCTAATGGTTTGCTCTAGAGTAATGGGAAGGTTTGTGTTCCAGATTTACCCGAGGTCAAAAAGAGGATTCTTTTTTAATGCCATGATGCACCCTTAGCAGGGCACCCTGGAATACATCGTACACTCGTTCTCATCTCCACTCAATTTTATTGGCCTAAGATGCGTCCTGACATACATAGCTATGTGACTAAATGTCACCAGTGTCAGGTTAACAAAGCCGAGCGACTTAAAGCCGCATGACTTTTACATCCCTTGGACATTCCCAATAATAAGTGGGAAAGTATATCCATGGATTTTATTGTTAGCCTTCCTCGCACCCAAAAAGGTCATGATGCCATCTGGGTTGTCGTTGATCGACTAACTAAAATGGCCAAATTTATTGCTACTAAAACCACGGTAACAACTCCTGAATTGGCTTACCAATTCGTTGCCGAATTATTTCATTTTTATGGGTTACCGATGGATATCGTGAGTGATCGAGATCCAAAGTTTACTAGTGACTTCTGGACGCAAGTCTTTAAGAAGTTAGAAACTACGTTGAGCATGAGTTCCACCGATCATCCTCAATCCGATGGACAGATAGAACGAGTAAATCAAATTATTGAGGACATGCTTTGAGCATACGTTGGTGCAAAACCAACAAAATGGGAACGTTATCTCCCAATTTTGGAGTTTGCTTATAACAGCTCCAAGCATACGTCGACGGGATATAGTCATTTTATGTTGATGTATGGTTTTCAGCCACGAGCCCCGATTGATGTTAATATACATCATGATGAGTTGTGAAGTACACAAAAATTTCTTCGGGATATGCAAGATATGTTGCATATTGCACGAGATAATATAAAAACAACTCAAGATAGAGCACGTTTTTATGCCGACCATCATAGGCAACCTCGTGTATTCAACCCTGGACAGAAGGTATTTTTACGTGTACCTCACAATTCTAAGACCTTGTCTATGGGTAAGTGCGCTAAGTTAGCCCCACGGTTTTGTGGACCTTTTACAGTCCTCAAACGCATTGGGTCATCAGCCTATCGTCTCGCTCTTCCCGATGGTGTTGGAATTCATCCAGTCTTCCATGTGAGTCGTCTAAAAGAACTTCTAGGTTCTGGCGACAACACAATTACAACTGAAACTCTAGTTACTTCTGAAGATTTATCTTCGAAACAACATGTACCAGAAAGAATTCTCGATGTTAAAACAAAAAAGTTACTTACTAAATAAATCCGAGAATTTAAAATTAAATGGATGGACAAATCTATTAAAGATGCCACATGGGAACGCGAGAATACTCTAAGAACAAACTTCCCTAACTTTCCATTGCAAGACTGCAATGTTTTAAAGAAGGGGAGTATGTTACGGGCATGACCATTTAATATCCCGTGGTGAGAATTTACCGTAGTATTCTATACACGTGGATAAGTGTGAGGGTTAAACAAGAGTGTAAAGAAGGGGAGGATTACTTTTAATCCTCGGGATTGAGACAACCCATTAGGTCAAGTGTGAACTTGCCTGGGGGCCTTGGGTATTGCTATAAATAAGAGGCCTAGCTACCCTCATTTGAGGATCTTTTGACGACATCGAGACTCTGCTCTTGTGGTGGGTCAACTCTTGTAGCAAGCGCGTTGGCACCAGCTACGACTCGACGCCACGGCGGTGGTATGGGACGCCGATCGAGACTCGAGTCCGTCTCGGGGGTGGTCGGGTGGATCGGCACCCTTCTTTCTCTTTCTCCTTTCTATCTATCATTAGCTTATCCTTATCTTAAGCTTACTTTAGTACCTTGATCTCTAATACATGGCTTCCATGAGGTGATCTATTCTCTCGGTAAGATTCGACATCTTGAGGCTTAGAAAATGGGAAGGTGAACAAATTGTCACGAACAGGTGGAATGAGGCTAAATACTAAGAGAGAGAGAGAGAGCATAAGAAAGATCACAAGATTGTCAAGGACAAGTAGACGAGGCTCAATATTAAGAGATAGCGGGAGAGAGAGTATAGACAAGAGAACAAGCAAGAGAGAGGATAGACATATAAACAAGAACTGTATATGCTCTCGTAATTGGTGTTCTTCACCTTGATTGTAATCAAGGTGCAGGCCAGTATTTATACAAGAATGTTGAGGTATGCATGAAAGCTAGAAAACTTCTAGAGAGTGCATGAAGATGCATTCTCTAGAAGGTTCTTGAAAGTTCTAGTGATCAATCTATAATGAAATAAGTTGAGTCTTACACAATACAATAATCCATAGATGGATGTAGCTCAATTGGTAAGGTTGCCCAATAAGACCAGAAGGTCATGGGCTCACCCCTCACCATTCCATGTGGCATCCTGTCATTGCATGTCAGAGAAGTCCCTTTAAGCCATGTCAGACAAAAGGGAAAGCTGATGAACGTACTTCATGTTCCGGCAATCACAATGAACCTGGTGTTGGTCAGACAAATCGTCGACCAGGGAATGCATGTGTTGTTTACGCACCTTGGGTGCTTCATCGAGGAATAGGGCCGGATAATCGTGCAAGGGTGCAGAGACGATAGGATATTCATCCTCAACGCCAATGATGTAGGCACCACCTTGTTTTCCAAAGGACAAAAGATTGAATCAGTCATCAATCTTTGGCACAAGCGGATCGGTCATGCCAATTACTGGAGGCTTGAAGACCTGTAATCGAAACAAGTTGTTTTCGGTTTGCCAACATATTTAGTTGCCGGAAGGCCCAAATATGTGAAGCTTGCTAACTCGGGAAGCAACATTGGCTTCCATTCCCCACCGAACGAAACCGGAGCCGTAACAAGCTCGACTTAATCCATTCGGATGTATGGGGACCGACACAGACCATGAGTCTTGGTGGCTTTCGGTACTTCGTCTCCTTCATCAACGACTATAGCCAGCACACTTGGATCTACCTCATCAAGAGGAAAAGCGAAGTTTTCGAGTGTTTCAGGAACCTTCAAACCTTAGTTGAATGGGAAATAGAGAGAAATGTTATAACAACTGGACTAAACAGGTCCGAATAAGTCACGATGTCGAGTTTGATGAGTCGTAATCATGGTACTCTCTACCAACTCCAAATCCCGACGAAGACCCAATTTTGAGGGATGAGGCTAGTGAACCTCGAGAGGTTCAGGTAGAAGATGAAGAAGGATTCGGTACTCTAGATGACAGTCTAATCTCATTCTGGCTAAGTGGGCCGAATGAGTGGCTGAGTCGGAATGACCAGTCAAATGAAGTACCAGCGAGTAGTGGAGACGTTGTCGTGCTCTCCCTGCGCAAGAAACCGAGGAGATGGTTCACGCGCAAAGAGAAGGGGAAGAAAAAGATGCTAGAATATGAAAACAACAGTGAAGAGTCAGATCAAAGTGATTTTGACTCCGGAGTGAAGGAAGTTGGATCTTCAAAAACAAAATCCGAACCCGCCAAGAAAGGCCTCAAACCGGCTGACGAAAAGCAGCGCCGGTCAACCCGCCAAGAAAGGCCTCAAACCGGCTGACGAAAAGCAGCGCCGGTCAACCCGCCAAAAGAACCTTGTAAAATGGTACGGATACAACGAGTACATGGTGCATCACTATGCGTACATGACCAAGGTGGCAGAAGTGCATGAGCCAGATAGCTACGCAAAAGCAACGAAAGACGCAAATTGGCGTGCTGCTATGGAAGAAGAAATGCGGGCACTCAATGCCAATGACCTAGTTGACCCTCCCCGACTATGTAAACCGGTCAGTTGTAAGTGGGTATATAAGGGGAAGTACAATGCCAACGGTTCGATCAACCGATACAAGGCCCGGTTAGTGGTGAATGGATACGCACAGACCCACAAAATCGACTACGACGAGACCTTCGCTCTTGTAGCGAAGATGACAATGGTTCGTGTGGTGTTGGCGGTTGTTGTGGCAAGGGGTAGGCATCTTCACCAAATGGACATGAAGAATGTATTTCTTCAAGGTGACCTTAAAGAACATGTCTATATGATCTAACCCTCCTGTTTCCAATCGGAGATGAACAAGTCGGTAGTGTGCCGACTCAAGAAGTCGCTTTACGGTTTGAAGCAAGCCCCCCAAGATTTGGAATGTGAAGATCACACACCGGTTGCGTAAAATGGGGTTTGAAATGAAGGACCTGGGGGACCTTCATTATTTTCTTGGGATCGAGGTGATCCGGACCCCGATGGCATATTCCTCTGACAAAGGCACTATGTGTTGAATATGTTGTACAAGTTCGGCATGATGGAATGTTGACGGATCTCCACACCCCTAGACCGGAACCTAAAGCTACGCCCTACTCCAGACGGGCCTGCAATGAGAAATGGTTTCGACAAATTGTCAGAATCCTTATCTACTTGACAATCACCCGACCCAACATCAATTATCTAGTAGGAGTGATCATCCAGTTATGCAGAAGCCGACCATGGACCACCTTCAGTGGGCGCATCAACTATTGCGATATGTGAGCAACACGAAGAACCAGGGACTAATATACCGACACGATATAGCTGGGAAGCTAGTCGGATATACCGATGCCGACTAGGCTGGTAATGCATTAGATTGCCAATCCACCTCTGGTTACATGTTTTCTCTTGGTAGCGTGGTTGTTGCATGGAGCAGCAAAAAGCAACCAACATTGGCTCTATCAAGCATTGAGGCTGAGTACCGGGGTACTACCATTGCCACCGGTAAAGCCATCTGGCTTCGACGACTGTTGCGAGACCTCCGGATCGTGGTACCGACCCCGATCCTGATCTACTACGACAACGTAAGCAACATACAACTCGCCAAGAACCCTGTCTTCCATCCTCGGACAAAGCACAAAGAAGTGCACTATCACTTTGTGCGTGAGCGGGTTCTAAGTGGTGTAGTTGAACTTCGGTATGTTCACATGGATCGTTAGGTTGTCAGCATCTTCACCAAACCGCTCAGGTCGGACAAGTTGCAACACTTTTCGGAGATGATGAGCATTCAACATCTCAACGTGTCGCACTTGAGGGGGAGAACGGGAACCGAAACGGGTAATGGCATTTGTTGATCATACGATCGTCGACAAGGAGTGCGAATAGTGTATCATCGGTGCATGGCTTAGAGAGCATGATAGAGAGAGAGAGAAACAAAGAGAGAGAGAGAGACATTAAGAGCAAAGCTATTACTAATTATCATTAACATTAAAAGAGAAATTACACCGGAGAGAAAGAGGAATGAACCAAGACAAGGGGAGATAAGAAGAAAAAGGAAGCCAAGTTGACTGGAAAAGTCGACACATCCGAACAAGTCGGAGCAAGCGGCAACGATGACAGAGTCAAGAAGGACAAAGCTGAACGGAAGAAGACCAAGACCCGGACGTGGTCCGATGTGGTGAAGGGCCTGAAAACGGAAGACGAGTTGGTGGCTACCAACTTGGACAAAAACCGGAACGAATCGGAGGCAACCGATTTAGACAAGAGCTAGAACAAATCGGAAGAAGTCTATTCGGGTTCAACAATTTGATTCAGAGGAGCTGGATCAACTAAAGGCCAAGCAGATGAGAAGGTTGTGGAAGTCAACACCGATACGGACGAACCAATGGATCGACAAGTGCCAGAGTCATGGCAACGAAGGAGCTGAGATAGGCCTACTGAGCAGACAAGCTGACCAAGGAGGTCGAGGAGCGTAGAACCGGATGGGTCGTGGGAAGCAGAACCGGACCGGATGAGGAGCGCAAGCGAGGCGGGAGGACGCCAGAAGGAGTAGGACGGAAGAACCGTCTACCACATAAACTGACACCACGATCTGAGCTCAAGTTAAGCTTGAGGGGGAGTGGTGAGTGGGCAAGCTCAACTGGATCCGGATCGGTGTCCGGAACTAGGAGCCGGATCAGATTGAATTCGGTAGGCCGTTAGAGGCCTATGGATCTAGCCTAGTACATAGGCATATTTTTGGGAGTCAGTATCGTATGAACATTGAAGTACCTATCTGTAGAAAGTAACGTGCGGAAGCAAGTATGAAGACCGAACACGGTATATGCGGGAGAGACAGAGAGAGTGAGAGAGAAGACACAAAAAATATATAACGGAAGTACACAATCTCTATTCACCACTCTATACATATGTGTGTTCAATGAACACTTTTATACAAGTCCTAGAAGGACTGACCGAAGTACTGACAGTACTTCAATGCTCATTAAGAGCTCCTACACTAACTCCCAAATATATTCCTCACGGCATATCTTTCCTAACGACCTCCCGGTTTACGCACTCGGCCTAACCGATCGGTCCCAACCGATCCGGTCCTCGGCTTCTTCAGCCGATCCGGCCGATGTTGAGCTTGTCTCTCAACACTCCCCCTCAAGCTCAACTTGAGGCTCTTCGGGATCTTCGGGCTCACAACTCCAGTTCCTCTTGTCTTTACGCCTCGCTCGCGCTCCTCGACCTGTTCGACTCCGCGCGCTTCGACCCTTCCGGTCGGCTTGTCTGCTCATGTGGCCCTTATCAGCTCTTTTGTTGTTGCGGTGTTGACGCTTCTCCTGCTACCTTTTCTTCCGCTTGGGCCTCGGTTGATTCAGCGTATCTGAATCAAACATCCGAACTGACTCGGCTACCTCCGATTGGTTTTCGCTCTCGTCCGAGTTGCCTGTCTCCAACTCGTCTTCGGTCTTCTCACCCTCGATGGCGTCATCTCCCCCATGCGTGCTTGGCTTCGTCTCTCTCCTTCGGCTACTCCACTTTTGTCCGCTTTCGGACTTCTCCGCGGGTCCGTCCTCGGCTTCTTCAGCCGATCTGAAGTCGAACTCGACAACCGACTCAATGTCGCGGTCTCCGCTCCTTTCCTACTGCCTTGCTTGGTCGTTCGGGACTGTTCTCCCCCTCAAGTTCGGCACGTCGAGGGGACGCAATCCAAGCGCACCTGAGAATTGCCGCAACTTGTCAAGACCAAGAGGCTTGGTGAAGATGTCGGCAGTCTGCCGATCCGTCAGATTGTACTGAAGTTCGACTTCACCGGAAAGGACACGCTCACGGACGAAATGGTAGTGCACCTCAATGTGCTTGGTCCGTGCATGGAAAACGGGGTTTTCCGCGAGCTCGATGCTGCTGAGGTTGTCGCAATAGATCGTCGTCGGATCTGACACCTCCTCTTGCACGTCCTTATGTAGCCGCTTCAACCATATGGCTTCGCATGTCGCGACAGCCGCTCCTCGGTACTCAGCTTCGGTGCTCGACAATGCAACTATCGGCTGCTTCATACTACTCCACGCGATCACGGCACTCCCGAGGGAGAACGCGTATCCAGACGTGGATCAGCGATCCGCGGCATTGCGAGCCCAATTAGCATCGGTGTAGCCGACTAACTGCTCGGCGTCACCAGTCCGATATAGCAGTCCCCGGTCCTTAGTGCCGTTGACATACCGAAGTATGCGTTGCGCACACTGAAGGTGCACCTCGGTAAGTCGCGCCATGAACTGACTGATCACTCCGATCGGATAACTGAGGTCGGGTCGGGTGATGGTCAAGTATATGAGGCTTCCAACAATTTGTCGGAACCTCGTCGGGTCGCATACCTTTCCCGTATCGGGACGAAGCTTGACGGTTCTGTCCAGAGGAGTCGAGACGGACTTACAGTCGGCCATCTCGAGTTTGAAGAGCATACCTAGCACGTAATGACGTTGGCTGATCAATATGCCTTCGGGGGTACGGATCACTTCGATCCCGAGAAAGTAATGAAGGTCCCCCAAATCCTTCATGTCGAACGATGCCGCAAGCTAGAGCTTCACGCCATCGATTTCACCTAGGTCGACGCTAGTGATGACCAAGTCAACAACATATAGTAAAATACTAACCGGTCCGAGTCGACCTTTCTGGATGAACAGGGAAGAGTCCGATTTTGACGTGACAAAGCCCATCCGACGCAGTTGTTGCGTGATCTTCACGTTCCAGGCACGTGGGGCTTGCTTCAGTCCGTAAAGGGACTTCTTCAGTCGGCATAATGCCGAGGAGTTCGTTCTGGAGTGAAATCCGGGGGGTTGTACCATGTACACCTGTTCCTCAAGGTCACCTTGCAAGAACGCATTCTTTACATCCATGTGATGTAGGTGCCACCCCTTGGCCACGGTTACTGCGAGCAAAACACGGACGGTCGTCATTTTCGCGACCGGCGCAAACGTCTCATCATAGTCGATGCCGTGTTTCTGCGCGTAGCCCTTTGCCACTAGCTGAGCCTTGTACCAGTTGACCGAGCCATCAGTGTTGTACTTGACCTTGTACACCCACCTACACCCGATCGGTTTTACCCCTTTTGGTGCGTCAACCAGGTCCAGGTCTCGTTCTCCGCCAATGCGTGCATCTCTTCCTCCATCGCGGCACGCCAATTCGTGTCTTTAGCCGCTTCTGAGTAGCTCTCCGGCTCACGCACTTCCACTACATGGGTCATGTACCCATAATGATGTGCCATGTACTCGTTGTATCCGAACCGCAAAACAGGATTCTTCTGGCGGGTAGATCGGCGTAATCTCACATTAGCCGATGTCGAGGCCTTCTCGGTCGACGCGGACTTCACTTTTAAAGACCCGTCACCGGTTCCCTCGGAGTCGAACTCACGTCGGTCTGACTCGTTCCTATCCGTGCCGGAATCCGACACCTTCTTCTTCCCTTTCTCTTTGCGCGTAAGCCATCTCCTCGGCTTCCTACACAGGGAATGCACGGCCTAGTCTCCATTACTCGCCGGCTCTTCGTCGGACTAGTCGTACCGACTCAGTCGTCCAATCGGTCCACTTAACCGGAGTGAAATCGGACTCTCTTCGTGGGTCTCGATTTCGGGCTCATCCGGAGGCATCTCGGCCTCGCTGACCTCATCATCAGAGCTCGTCAAACACAACGTCGCGGCTGACACACGCTTGTTTAGTGCAAGGGTTATAGCACTTATAACCCTTTTGCTCGTCCGAGTAACCGACCAAGATGCATTTCTCGGCCTTTGTGTCCAGCTTCCTCCTTTTCTCCTTTGGTACATGCACATACGCAATGCTACCGAACACCCTCAAGTGTCGCAAGTTCGGATTCGTTCCGAAATACAGCTCGTGCGCTGACACTTTGTCTCCGATCCGGTTCTGGATGTATACCGCGGTCCTTACCGCCTCGGTCCAATAGAACTTGGGCAAGCTCTTCTCCTCCAGCATTGCTCGTGTTGCTTCCACAACTGACCGATTCTTCCTCTCAGCCACACCGTTCTGCTCCGGCGTGTATCTACAACTGAATTCGCGCCGAATTCCCATTTGTTGTAGATAACCGTTGAATTGACCAGAAAAGTACTCTTTCCCGCCATCCGACTGCAGGCACTTGATCTTTCGTCCCGTTTCCGTTTCCACGAACCCTTTGAGGTCCCGGAAACAGTCGAAGACTTCGCTCTTCCTCTCAATAAGGTAGATCCACGTGTGCCGCGTGTGGTCGTCGATGAAGGAGACGAAATATCGGCTCCCGCCAAGACTAACGTTTTGTGGCGGCCCCCATACATCGGAGTGTATAAGGTCGAGCTTGATCCGGCTCCAGTTTCGCTAGTTGGGAAAGGAAGTCGGTGTTGCTTCCTGAGCTGACAGGCTTCACAAATTTGTGCCTTTCGGCCACTAAATTTGGGCAATCCGAACATTACCTGTTTCGATTGTAGATCTTGAAGCCGCTAGTCGTTAACGTGGCCTATCAGCTTGTGCCACAAGTCGATATCCGACTCGGGTTTCTGTCCCTTCGCGAACATTGCGGTGCCGCCGTCAGTGGAATCGAGGATAAACATCCTCCCGTCTCTGCGCCCTTGTGCAATCACACGGCCTTCTTCCTCAATGAAGCACCCGAGCTGTGTAAACCGAACCTCCATCCCTTGGTCGACGATCTGTCCAACCGAGACCAAGTTCTTCGTGATTGTCAGAACGTGCAACACGTTCATGAGTTTCCCTTTCTGCCCGACATGCCTAAGGGGAACTTCTCCGACATTCGCGATCGGATGCGGAGTGTCGTCTCCAGTTGCGACTACTCCAGGTTGTATCGGTTTTTCAAGGTACGAGAACCACTCCTTATGGCTCGTCATGTGGTTTGACGCGCCGGAGTCTACGTACCACACCTCGTCCGATCTCGGGGTGCTCTATTTCGTTGAGTTTCCTTCGTGTCTCGTCACGAACACAGACCCTTCTCCGGCTCTCCCGGAGTCTTTGGTGTTGTGCGATTGCTGCCGATTTCCCTTGTCGGTATGTCCGGAGCCGTTTCCGGAACCGGTTCTCTCCGAATTGGCGCACTTCTTCCAACACTCACTTTCCCTGTGGCCTTTCTTGCCATAGTACTAGCACTCCGCGATGGCTTTCCCTTGCCGGTTCTCATCACTTAGACTCCCCCTCTTTCCGGAGGGTCCGGAGTTGCTGTGGGCATAACTTCGGTGCCTTCTTCCTTGATCTCGTCGGCCGCCTCCATTGAGCCCTGACTCGCCTCGTCCTCCACGTCCACGGGGCCTATCTCCCTCCGTGGACAACATTCTGCTGTCGGCGTGCGTGCTTGTAGACGCACCCACGTGGTTCTCCTCTACCAGGAGCATTGACTGTAAGTCGAAAAAGGACGGCGTATTCTCCCGGGTACACACAGCCGTTCGGAACGCTCCGAACTTTTACGCCAAACCTTCGAGACAGATCTGGACCATCTCGCTTTCCTTGATGTTCACCTCTATGGAGGGGAGGGAGTCGCAGATATCCTTGATCTTCGGGGTATAGTCCACCACCGACAAGTCGCGTTGTCGTAGGTTGCTCAACTCTTGTCGGAGCTGAAGCTTCCTGGCTGTGGTGCTCGCGGCGAAAATCTTCTTCAGATTTTCCCACACACCCTTCGGCGTCTTTGCATCCCAAACATAGCTCAATAGCTGTTCACCCACACATGACGCGAAGCAGTATAATACCCTGCTCGCCGATTGCTCCCATGACGGGAAGTCTCTGTGTGTCGATTCGGGTGCCGCGTCATTAGCTCCTTCGACATAACTCCAGTAGCCGTGCCCGAGCAGGTACTGGTGCATCTTGTAGGACCAAGACGCGTAGTTGGTTCTGTCGAGCTTCTCTGTTGGAAGAGAGCTCGCCATGCCTCTATCCATCGTTCTTCTCGTTCTTCTTCGTCAAGCTGTGTCAGCTGCAGAGAGGTTCTCAACCCTCGCGCTCTGATACCATGTAGAAAGTAACGTGCGGAAGCAAGTATGAAGACCGAACAGAAGGAAGGAAACTCAGGTTCAATGGAGAGCTTGAGCTTACACGGTATATGCGGGAGAGACAGAGAGAGTGAGAGAGAAGACACAAAAAATATATAACAGAAGTACACAATCTCTATTCACCACTCTATACATATGTGTGTTCAATGAACACTTTTATACAAGTCCTAGAAGGACTGACCGAAGTACTGACAGTACTTCAATGCTCATTAAGAGCTCCTACACTAACTCCCAAATATATTCCTCACGGAATATCTTTCCTAACGACCTCCCGGTTTACGCACTCAGCCTAACCGATCAGTCCCAACCGATCCGGTCCTTGGCTTCTTCGGCCGATTCGGCCGATGTTGAGCTTGTCTCTCAACACTATCCGTACTTTTGTTAGTCCTTTATGGACTTGTATAAAAGTGCTCTCTGAGCACATTCTATGTACACGGAGGATTATTATTTTTGAATTGAGTTTATGTTATGTTCTCTCTGCCTCTCCCGTGTATTCTCTATGTAAGGTGTCCATTAAACTTTCTTCTCTACATTCTGTTGGTAGCTGGTTGCGCCGGTTTGTCATACGCTCCCACATATTAACTTTAACACCATATTATCGGAAAAATTAATGATGTCACTTTTCGTCTTGATCTACCTCCGCACCTACAATTACATCCAGTTTTTCATAGTTCTGTTCTCGAACCCTATCAAGATAACATGATTCCGAAACGTATTACACCACCTCCACCCTTGATCGAGCTTGACGCAAAACTAGAGTACGAAGTTGCTTCCATCCTCGATTCCAAGATTGTTCGCAACAAGCTGTACTATTTGGTCGATTGGCTTGGCTATAGTCCAAGCGAGCGTACTTGGGAACCAGTCAAGAATTTCGCAAGTGCTCGATCTCCTATTCAATACTTCCATTGACAATATCCCAAAAAACAGGGTCCTCCATCTACAACGACTCATTACAATCATCGTCTTCGAGGGGGGGGGGGTTAGTGTCATGATATGGCATGGTATGGCTCCAAAAGGATTCGAACCCATGACCTTATGTTACATGGGTTGAACCCTTGCCATTAAACCATGCATTTATTATTTCTATAGAAAATTCATGCATATTCTAGATAGCTCTGGAACATTCTAGAAACTTCAAGAGTAATCTTGACAACACTATAATAGAGGCATAAGGCATTATTCCAAACCAATTTGGTTCAACGGTAGTCTTAAGCCTCCTAGTTGTTCTTATATCTTTCCTCATAAAATATAATATACTCTTGTTTTCATCATTATCCTCTCTCTCTCTCTCTCTCTCTCTCTCTCTCTCTCTCTCTCTCTCTCTCTTGTGGTTCTTACACACTCTTTCCCTTCTTAGCACTAATGATTAGGCAAGCCGATCGAGAAGGTCGAGGTGCGTAGAACCAGACAGATCAAGGAACACGAGCAAGGTGGGAAAACGCCAAGAGTAACCAAAGGTAAGGACCGGTAGACACTGACACCATGATCTAACCTCAAGTTAAGCTTGAGGGGGAGTGTTGAGCGGGCAACCTCAACCGGATCCAGGTCGACTGAATAAGCCAGAGTAGGGGCGGTATCCGGATCTAAGAACCGGATCGGTATCTCGAACCAAGAGCCAGATTGGAGAGTCGAATTGTAATCCGGATTAGTATGAACCGGTAGGCCGTTAGAGGCCTATGAATCTAGCCTAGTATGTAGGCTTATAGGAGTTTGTGTCAGTGACTCGTATGAGCATTGAAGTACATGTCAGTACTTCAGATAGTCCTTTTAAGGACTTGTATAAAAAGTGTTTTGTAGGACATTGTATGTACAGAGTGTTATTATTTTGAATAGAGTTTAATGTTCTACTCACTTTGTCTCTCCTGTGTACTCTCTCTTGTGTCTAAGCTTTCCATTAAACCTTTGCATATTCTCCGTTGCTATCCGATGAAGCCGGTTTCATCTACAAGCTTCCACATGCTAATTTTTAGACAAGATGTCTGGCTACACGGTCTGATATAACAATGCCCTATCCTTAGTGTTGTTCACATATCTCAAGATCCTTTACGCGCACTTAAGCTGTTCGGCCGTCAGTTGCAACATAAATTGACTAATCAAGATGACCGAAAAGCTAAGGTTTGACCGGGTGATCGTCAAATAAATAAGGCTTCTAACAATATGTTGGAACCGTGTTGGGTCCGCTCCCGATCCTTGGCGAAGCTTCACGTTTCAATCTAGAGTCAAGATGGATTTGCAATCCGGAATAAGTTGAAAATAGTAAGGGGCTTCAATTTATAGGAGAAAGTAATGACACATGCAAGAGCAAGCAATGCCACGTGTCATCCCTTCATGAGTTTCCTTAAATGTTCTAGAAAGTTCCACAATGTTCCATCATGATCTAGAATGTTCTATAATGTTGTATGCATACATCTCTTAATAATAACATGAATTATTATCATATAATCTAAATGACCTAGTGGGTAAGGTGCTATAAGAGAAGTGCAAGGGTCGAAGGTTCGAGCTTTGGCATGACCAGTAATCATGACACTATCCCCCTCCTAAAACGATGAGTGCCACAAGTCGCTAGGGATGAAAGGCTAGGTTTTTCCGGATACTTGCGATGGAAGGCATCCACAAGTGCTTGAGCATTAGTAACGTTGTCTACAGGTTCCCAAGTATGATCATTGGGACTGTATCCAAGCCAATCCACCAAGTAAGCAATATAGCTTATTGCGGATGATCTTGGAATCAAGGATAGCGGCAACCTCATATTCCAGGCCATCAGCGAGTTGAACGACAAATGGAGGTGGCACAATACGATGTGGAATAGTGGTAGTAGCACAAGGCCCAAGAAGTGAACAATGAAAGACTGGGTGAAGACGCATATGGGAAGGTAGATCGAAGAAAAAAGCTACATCATTTATTTGTGCACCAATCTTGTATGGGCCTAAGTGTTGATTATCCAATTTATCACAAGGGCATGTTGTTCGCACATGTCGTCGCAGAAGCCATACAAGATCTCCCTTTTAGAGGTTAGGTGGAAGTTGATGTCGATCAGTGGCTATCTTATGGGATGCTTGAGCGTGTTCTAGGTCAACACCTGTTCTTGAATATGTCGAATGTGGGACACTCGATTTTCGACAACTGGATTAGTTTGAACTTCGGAAAGCTCTAAGAAATTCCATCGAGGGTGATGACCTGTATATATGCAAAAAATGGAGTGACCTTTGTGGAAGAGTGGACGGAATTGTTGTATGCAAACTCCGCAAAATGAAGAATATCGGCCCAATTATCTTGTTGATAGCTGATAAAACAAGGAAGATATTGTTCTAATGTTTGATTGGATCTCTCTACTTGACCATCAGTTTGCGGATGATAACTTGAAGAGAGGTTTCAAGAGATCTTGAGTAGTGATAATAAATGCCGCCAAAGTTTTGAGATAAATTGTGGTCCACGATCACTAACGATGTTATCCAGGAAGCCATGATGTCGAAATACCTCTCGCATAACAAGATCACTTGTCTCCTTGTTGTTGATGGTCTTCATACATGGTAGGAAATGTGCCATCTTTGTAAAGCGATCCACCACTATCAGGATTGTATCAAACCCTCGAGAAGGGGGCAAATCGGTTATAAAATCAAGCAAAATAGATTGCTAGGGTTTTGTTGTGATTGGCAATGGTTGTAACAATCCATAAGGATGGTGACGAGTCATTTTTGTACAACAACATGTGTCACATGTACAAACATACTCCTCAACAAAATTATGGAGCTTAGGCCACCAAAATGCCCGACTTACTAGCTCTAAGGTTTTTTGAATCCCAAAATGCCCAGCCATATAAGTGTCATGGCAATGTTGTAACACCTTCAGATGAGAAGATCCATTAGGGGCATAGAGAAGACCCTTATAAAATAGTAGATCATTCTGCCATGTGAATTTATTGTAATCTACAGGAGGATGTTGTGCCTTAGAACAAGAAGTGTGATTTGGATCAATGTGATCGAGAACTTCTTGAGCAAAGACATCTATTTGAAGATCCTGGCGAATAGAATTAAGGATGCTGGAATCAACTGGCATGTGTGAAACTTCCACTGCTTGTAACCGTGGAGGTCCTAAAAGAATTTGTTTTTGATCATCAAATGTTGCTTCACCAAGAAGAGGTGCAAGATATGTCCTTCGAGATAAAGAATTTGCCTTGCCTTGTTGTGATCCGGGCCGATATAGGATTTTAAACTCAAAACGGATGAGGAATTGTGCCCACCGAGCCTGCCGCCTTGTCAACACCCGAGCATTATGAAAGTATGTTAGGTTTTTGTGGTCACTATAAACTAGTATTGATGAAGAGAACCCTCCAAGAGATGTCGTCATTGCTCAAAGGAGTCCACAATAGCTAGCATTTCTTTATCATGCACTTCATAGTTGATCTTTGCAGCATTGAATTTACGTGAATGGAAAGCCACTAAATGAAGTTGCCCATCATCTCCATGTTGTGACAAGATGCTTCCGAGAGAAATATGCGATGCATCAGCTTCCATAATAAATGGTTTGTGGGGATCAACATGAGCTAATATAGGGGCAGATGTAAATGCCTTTTTTAGATCCATAAAAGCCTTGGTTGCACTAGGTGTCCAAATAAATGACTGATTCTTTTGGGTGAGTTGCATAAGAGGTAAAATGATCACCGAATACCCCTTAATGAGTTTGTGATAGAAGTTTGCAAATCCTAAAAACCATTGGACATCTCGGACCGAACATGGAATTTGCCAATCTAACACTATTCGAACTTTAGCTGGATCCATCGAGATACCTTCGGATGAAACAACATAACCCAAAAACTCTACTTGTTTGCAATCAAAATTGCATTTCTCCAACTTAGCATAAAAGCCATATTCATGCAACCATTGTAAAACTTGCCGAACATGGGCATTATGCTCTTCCTATGTCTTCGAATAGATCAACAAATCATCTAAGTAAATAATCAAAAAGATATCTACAAAATCCCGAAAGATATCATTAGCCATATTATGCTGAAAAACTGCAATTGCATTAGTAAGTCCAAACTGCATGACTGTATATTCAAAATGGCCATATCGAGTGTGAAAAGTCATCTTCCATTCATCGTTGGGGCGAATCCGGACAAGATTATAAGCACCTTGGAGATCAATTTTAGTAAAAACTTTTGCCCCACTAATCTGTTCTAAAAGGCTAGAGATCAAAGGTAATGCATACCTATTTCTAATAGTGACCTTATTCAACCGTCAATAATCCACTACCAAACGAAGTGAGGCATCTTTCTTTTTCACAAAGAAAATGGGTGCCCCAACTGGAGACTTTGAATGTCGAATGAATCCTTTCGCCAAATTTTCATCAATGTATTCTCAAACAACCTCTAGCTCTGTTAGCGACAAATTATAGATCGGTCCCCACGGTTGCTCTTTCCCTAGTTGTAGGTCGATGGGACAATCATAAGGTCGATGCTTAGGGAGTATACAAGGTTTCACTTTGTCGAAGACATCTGCAAATTCTTTATACTTGTGTGGAAGTTTAATCTTTGAACTACCCTCGGACTCTTTAAAAGGCTTCGTTGATATTGCAAATACAAACATCTCCTCCTTTCTTCCTTCTGTGCGTAATTGTTGTAGTGAAATAGTAGAAATTTTGTGGTATTAGCCTTTACACTACCATCTTCTAACATTTGGATTTCTTTTTTACCTTGATTTTGACATCTAAATGTCCATTTCTACCAATCAATGCTTATGTTGTGAAGTTCGAACTAAGGTAAGCCTAGGACAATCGGATGCTCTGGACTACTAATAATATTGAAGGATATAATACATGCCAAATCATCTAAGACTAATCATACAAGGTCAGACTCTTCATATATGTTTCTGGAAGCAATAGGGCGTCCATCAATGACTACTACAGAAGCTTGATAGGGGAGTTTATGCAAGGATATTTTCTGTGCTAAGGCTAATTCCCTATCCATGAAACAAGAATTGGCTCCAGTGTCTAGAAGGGCTAAGACATGAACTTGATGTTGGCTTGACATACTAACTTCTACTTGAGCTGAAAAAACTTTACTTACTTCCTTGGAAGAAATGGAACCACTACTAGGGATAGGTTGTACAGATCTAGGACTGTCCAACCAAATGGCTCCTATTTTGGCTGGACCTATTTGTTTAACTCTTCCTCTAATTGACTCCAAACTATAAAATCTATTTGAGAGAGCTGGGCTATGAGGATTATTTGCTCTATTTGGAAGAGTTGGGCTATTGAGATTGTTTTCAAATATTCTTATTGGATTAGACTCGGGTGTAGTAAGAATTTGATTTACCTTACGCTTTGGTTGATTGGATTGCAATATGTCCAGCACCCCCACAATACAAGCATAGGCGATTTACTCGACGTCTTTGCTTTTCCTCATCTGATAATGGTCCTTGTCTTCGTGTTGCTTCAATCTCCATTGGTGTAGGCACATCCATTGGAGTAATATTTGATGATTGCCTAGAAAGTGGTCTTGCCGCAACTGATGCATAAGTAGGCTCTAATCTTGATCGCGCCATAAGTTGTTGCCACTCGGAACGTCTTTCAAATAGTCTATTGTCACATCTAACCGCTCTACTTACTGCCTCTGTAAGTGATTTGGGATCCTCCGATAAAGCAAGAAGCAAATCCTTCACATCATTGCGAAAGGCCATATCGAAATTGTTCCATTAATGCTTGCTCGTCCTACAGGATGTCAGATGCGAGGACAGAAGTCAACGGCATAGGCAGAAACTAGACGATCCCCTTGTCGTAGCCTACCAATCTTATTTATGGTTGTGCTTACATTGTCCATATCTCCAAAACATGCTTTGAATTCCTCTATAAAAGCTTCAAAATCATCTAACAATGGAGATTTTTGTTCTAATAGTGGTGCAAACCAAGACAAAGCTGAACCGCTTAATAAAGTGCCTACTAGTCCCACTAGGGATGCTTGAGTTGGATAACGTGTCGGGTGCATTTGAATTATTAATCGTACCTTATTCAAAAGCCCTGAAATTGCGAGTGTGTCCCATCAAACCTTGCTGGAAGACTTATCTTAGGTTCCTT
Source organism: Azolla caroliniana (assembly GCF_043228905.1). Taxonomy (NCBI): domain Eukaryota; kingdom Viridiplantae; phylum Streptophyta; class Polypodiopsida; order Salviniales; family Salviniaceae; genus Azolla; species Azolla caroliniana. The sequence continues at coordinate 39,446 of NW_028230702.1, forward strand.
AAAAATGCCTTAAGTTTCGACTGCTTGTTGTTGCGAAGAAGCTAGCGCCATCTCTAATTGTTGAACCCGATCCTCATATTGTCGTACTTGTTGTGTCAATTCTTCATCATGTTGTCACTTCTCCATTGTGACTTGTTGTAGATCTCCAAGTAGACGTTAATTCTATTGTTCAAGAGCCACGAACTTGCCTTTCAAGCATTCAAACTCAAATAGGACAAATTGATGTTCGTCAAGGCTAATGGAAGCCATCAAAGTATTAGGAGATTTTGGCTAGAGGAGTATTCCGATTCAAAGTGTCAGCACGCGGACAAGAGAAAAGGGATAAGGATATTTGGAAGAAGTGGAATGGAGATATTATTATTATTATTATAAAGAGAGAATATTATAACTAGTAATTTGCACACAGACAAGAGAAAAGATAGAGTTTCTTGTTGAAGTAGAATGGTGAGATATTTATTATAAAGAGAGAATGTTACAACTAGAGAATTAAGAGAATGATTGATAATGTAGGCTAGAAGGCTGGAGACTGGTGTTGAACCAGAATAACTTGAAAATAGTAAGGGGCTTCAATTTATAGGAGTAGGTAATGACACATGCAGGAGCAAGCAATGCCACATGTCATCCCTTCATGAGTTTCCTTAGATGTTCTAGAAAGTTCCACAATGTTCCATAATGATCTAGAATGTTCTATAATGTTGTATGCATGCATCTCTTAATAATAACATGAATTATTATCATATAATCTAAATGACCTAGTGGGTAAGGTGCTATAAGATGAGTGCCAGGGTCGAAGGTTTGAGCTTTGGCATAACCAGTAATCATGACACTCCGTCATTCCGAACTTGAAGAGCATACTAAACACATAATGTCGTTGGCTTATCAGTATGCCTTCGGGGATGCCAATCACTTATATCCCAAGGAAGTAATGAACATTCCCTAGATCCTTCATATCGAATGATGCGGCAAGCTAGGACTTTATGTGACCAATTTCCTCTAGGTTGGCGGTGATGACCAAATCATCAACATAAAGCAAAATACATATCAGCCCGTTCCAACCCTACTAGATGTTACCCGGCCGACAAAGGAGTTAAAGACCAGAATGTGAAAGGGATTGTTATTAGGAATCTATTTTAATTAAGTAGAATAAATTATAATTATGTAGTGAACGGACGGACCAGAATCCGTATGCCGATCCGGATCCGGACCGGTTCCGAACAAGTGCCGGTTGGTACCGTTTTGTATGCAGCACCGGTGACCTATATAAAGGCCCGGTTACAATGTAAAACTTTAACGGAGAATTAATATAAGATTCTTGTTTTATCTTCACATATTGATTACCGTTCTATATTAATGGTTATATCTTACGCGTGTATTAATTGAATGCCTTATTGCTAAGTAGCCAATTAAGTCGGATTAATCGAAGTGTCTTAAGTTATCTCGCCGTAACACCCCTTTGGTGAAGTGTCTTCCCGAGACACTTGTGTTAGGCCATTGTCCAGCCCTAAGGATTAACACAGTTTTTGGCGACCACGATTCCTACACAATCACAGCGAACAGCGGTGGGAATGGAAGACGCAACCAACGAACGAGCAGGTTACAAAACGAGCAAGGAGGCTTGTTGAACGGCTAAGGAAGCAAGAAGCTTTCTAGCAAGCGGCATAAGAAATCAGAGTGGATCGGTCATTTTCCAATGTATCACTTTGGCTACCACGAAACCACTACCCGGATGAAGGAAGCAGCCTAAGCAGCCTCCGGGAAGCGGAATCCCTTCTCCAAGTATTGACAGCGGGGGAAGGTGAATCCAAAGCATTTTCGTCATTTGAATCGGGTTCGGACGGGGAATACAGTGCGCAGACGAACTACCGTAGCAGTAACAACACCCCAAGCGGACCAAATGACGAGCAGTCGGATACCTTGCCGACACCGGAACTAGAATTGACAAGGTTCGAACCTCTGGTACCGGAAGTCGACCACACTCCGGAACCCGATGTCGAGGACAAGAGAACTCCGACACCGGAAGGCGAGGAGGAGAAGCCTCTAACACCGAAAGAGGAGCAAGGAATATCTTCGACGGCGACAGAAGACCAAGAAAAACCTCTGACACCAAAAGAGGAGGAGGAACAAACACCGACACCACCAGCCCGTGTACCGACACCAGATGACGATATGTCGTTCCAATATCCCAGATACCGGGATGATCCAGACGTGGAAGCCCACGTCCATGCGTTTCAACAGACCTGGGAGGCAAACCATGTGTCCCAACGCTTAAATGCAACCGAAGAGGAACGCTCCAAAAGAGCAGAGTTCAGCATGACCTTGGAGGGACCGGCCGCCAGATGGCACCGAACACAAGATCCCAGCACCATCCCCACGTTTGAAACATTAAAGACAAAATTCTTGCATTTCTTTCACAAGGAGATGGACCAACGGGAAATGGTAGGCTTATTTTACAGTATCTGCAGGAACCAACAGAGAACATTCAACAGTTTGTCATCCGGTTCCAGCGGATCCACAGTCAGCTCAGCCAGACACCACCGGAGGAAGAAACAAAGGCCATATTCTTAGCAGCCCTCCGGGAACCCTTACGTACGGTGTGCACCGTTATTGATTTCCGCACCAGCAGCATAGATCAAGTGATCGACCAAGTTGGGGAAACGGAAACCTCAAGTTCATGGCTAACCATGGGCGCACTTCAGTGTGCACTACCAACGGAAGAGGACCTCCATTTCCGGCAAGAAATTCAATGTACAACATGCCTGAATGCCAGACATTCGGCGCTGGAATGCACCATGCATTCCCAATGCTTACTCTGCCACTCCAGAAGTCACACAATGGAACGGTGTGAGTATAACTTGTTAAATCGGCAAGCACCACTAGTCCGACAAATTGAACCACGGAGCAACCAGGAGGAAGAAGAAGAACGCTGGTGGTGAGAGGAGCGCTACCGACCGGCACAAGATGTTCGGTACAGTGATCGAAGAGACACTTATGACTGGTATGACAGACAGGATAGATATCGGGACTATAATGGACGGTACGAGAGATACAACCGGGATCACTCCCCTGGTTACAACCACCGACGGGACGACTATGGGAAGTATGACGACCAACACCGTCAAGGTTACCGAAACAAAAAGAATTTCAAGAAACGTAATTTCAACAAAAAGGGGAGTCATCCACGGGAACCGGAAAAGGGCGCTCCAAGCAGCCAACCGGACCAAAACCAAGCACTTACGACAGGACCTCCACCAAGTACACACGCCGAATCCAGCAACACCCGGAAGCCGTACTGCTATTATTGCCAGCAAGAAGGCTACTATAGTAATCAATGTCCGGCGAAGAGCTACGACAAGCGACCAGCGGTGAACATGGTAGACGCGGAAGTCACGGACATACAACAAGTCACTACAAGATCAAAAGGCAAAGCCACGGAATGGGAAACTCAAGAAGCCATCC